>NC_133379.1:40699875-40756745 GCF_049309525.1 Garra rufa
AGACTTTAATTGCTTTTTATAAATCCAGGTATTTATTATAATTTTTTAGTATGTTTATATTACTTTGTATCCAGATTCTTCCAGACATTTTTGTCCTTAAAGAATTAAACACACATAAAATAAATGTTTTATTTATATTATTTATCTTCTGTGAAAATAAAATTTAAATTGTCAGATTAAACTTACTTTTTAGGGCCAATTTTGCAATTGTATTTATATAAAACTGTATTTATATTAAACTATATATATATATATATATATATATATATATATATATATATATATATATATATATACACATACACACACAAATAATGACAAAATCATTCCCAATTAATTAAAATAACAGAAAATGTAAAATTTTTAACTAATTGTATGGATATAACATTGTATTTATATAATTTCTGTTTTTTTTTTTTTTTTACATAATAGAGTCAAATATTTTTACAAAGGGAATTTTGTCACAAACAATATATTTTTACAATTTTTGGGGGAATAAAATGTTGTTTATAATCAAGCAAATTATATATAAACAAATCCATCCGTAAAAACCTTAAGGATATAGACAGGAATACAAATGTAAAATTTGATGTGTGTAAGTGCTACTGATGTGAAGATTAATGGCTAATTAAAACAAATTTTGAGAAAACAGCCTTTAAAAATATGTATTATAATTGAAAGCTATTGACACAAATAGATAAATGCTATAAAAGAAACACTTAACAGTATCTTTTGGATGTTTTCTTTCCACTAGTCTGAAAAAAAACACTTTATGAAACACCCTAAAGCCCAAAATCTCAAACTTGATAGGTGCATGAAAAAACAAGTGTATAATGAATGCATGAAAGCAAAGTATTTAAGCAACGCAATTTATGGTGTTTTAGAAGAACATGATAACAGAAAAAAGCATTAAAGTAACTTATGATCAAAGTTCATTAAATATAATAAAGAGAATGAATGAAAAATGAACAAGGAAACACTACACTGAAACAAAGCAATGCATCAAAGTACAAAAAGAATTGAAACCATGATGGTATTCATCGAAGTGCATTCAGATGTCATTTGCATACTATAATTCATACTATATGAGTATAGTAATCAAAAGTATGGTGGTCCACATGAAAACAGCACACATGTTTACCCATCTGATGCGATGAGACTCAGAGAGAGAGAGAGACGTGGCATGTGTTTATAATATGAGCGTCCAAATGTTTCTGCTTGAGTCAGAACAGATGAAGAGATTCTTCTCGTCTCTTCTGCACTCCATCCATCCTGAGATTCCTGATATGTGATCATCTCACCAACATCAAACGCAAACTCCATCAGGAGCGCAGCTCTTCATCACGCGCCTGCTTTCTGCTGTTTGTCAGCACAGGGCCATCTGAAGAAATCACTGCCATTACTGCCATTTCACAATGCTTTATATCAAAAAATGCTTCTTTTATGTGTAATTGTAGACATATCTGCATTAAATCGTCTCAGAAATCGACCTAAAGTACGAATGAACTACAAAACCTTGCTACCTTTTACATAAAATAATGTAAATATCAGAAAAAAAATATATAATTACATTTTAAAAATATTTTTAAAATATATTTAAAATATATTTATAATTTAAATATTAAAATATAAAATTTAGCTTGAGATGGATATTGTTTGCAAGCACAAAAAAACATTTTATTTGCAAAAAAAAATTCTTTGTGCTTAAAATCTAAATTAAAATTGTAGACATATCTGCATTAAATTGTCTCAGAAACTCAGCTAAAGTACAAATAAACTATAAAACCTTGCTACCTTTTACATAAAACATTGTTTATATATATATATATAATTTTAATTATATTTTAAATATATTTGTAATTTAAATATTAAACTACAAAATTTAGCTTGAGATAGGGATTGTTTGCAAAAACAAACTACATTTTAATTGCAAAAATAAATAATTTTTGCTTAAAATCACACATAAATCTCTTTTTCCAAATGAAAAGGCACCTGTTTCAGAGAAAGACTCGCTTTAAAGGCAGTAAAGCCACAAAGCTTTTTTTTTTTATCAGAAAATGTATATATATATATATATATATATATATATATATATATATATATATGCACAATTTAATTTAATTTTTATTATATTTTAAATATATTTATAATTTAAATATTAAAATATAAAATTTAGCTTGAGATGGAGATTGCTAGCAAACACAAACAACAACATTATATTTGCAAAAATAAATTCTTTGTGCTTAATATTACACATAAATCTCTTTTTCCAAATGAAAAGACACTTGTTTCATAGAAAGACTCGCTTTAAAGCCAGTAAAGCCACAATGCTTTATATCAGAAAATTCGTTTTTTGGAGTAATTGTAGACATATCTTTAATAAATTGTCTCAGAAACTGACCGAAAGTACAAATAAACTATAAACCCTTGCTAAATGTTACATAAAATACTGTAAATATCAGAAAAAAATATATACAATTAATTTATTACATTTTAAATATATTTATAATTTAAATATTAAACTAAAAAATTAAGCTTGAGATAGGGTTTGTTTACAAACACAAAAACAACAATTTATTTGCAAAAAATTAATCCTTTGTGCTTAAAATCACACATAAATCTCTTTTTCCAAATGAAAAGGCAACTGTTTCATAGAAAGACTCACTTTAAAGGCAATAAAGCCACAATGCTTTTTTATCAGAAAATGCATATATATATATATATATATATATATATATATATATATATATGATAGATAGATAGATAGATAGATAGATAGATAGATAGATAGATAGATAGATAGATAGATAGATAGATAGATAGATAGATAGATAGATAATTGATAATTGAGATTGTTTGCAAAGCACAAAAAAACATATTTGCAAAAAAATCTTTGTATTCAAAAATTAAAAATCACACAGAAATATCTTTTTCTAAAATTAAAAGGCACCTGTTCCATAGAAAGACTCGCTTTAAAGTCTGTATACATCACTACAGCTCTCAAACTGACCACGTAAACAGGAAATGACACTCATGCGTCCCGTCCGCCCCCACAGCCTTATGGGTAATAAGAGCCACTCTGTGCCTCTTTCACTTCTCCAATCAAATAACTCAACGAAAGCACTTAAAAAAAAAAACACAAAAACACCTCGAGAGAGACGACCGGAGAGAAAAACACACTGGAAAACCAGAAAAAAACAGGAACAAAATGAAAGCGTAAACATCCCAGTCAGTCTTCCATTAGGTTTTGGGTTCGTTCAGGTAATTAAGATCATTTAGATGTAGTTTTGCATTCTGGGACAAGAAACAGACTATTTTTACACACAAAACACACACACACACACACACACACACACACACACATACAGGTGATGGATCTTTACTACAGGCTCTTTATTATTTGTGAACCCTTTCAAGGTATAGAGCTTTTGGCAAGTGACCACAGCGCTTCTAATTTAACCTAATTACTGCCAGATGCCTCGATCCACACACACACACACACACACACACACACACACACACACACACACACACACACACACACACACACACACACACACACACACACACACACACACACACACACACACACACACACACACACACAGCCAATGTGCAAACAGGCTAAATGAACTCACAACTCAACAAACACAACAGATGCAACGCTGTAGATGGTTTACGCTTCAGTTTTGCATCCAGAAAACTTAATATTTTCCATGATGTTCTGTGTGCAAAAATATGGTAAAATAGTAAATTATATTACAATATCAAACCAAATATATAATGAAATAATACTTATGATAAGAAAATAATACAAAGAAAAGGAAAAAAATATATAGCAAAAATAAAACAAAATATTAAACCAAACATATAAAAATGACAATAAAATACATGTAAATTAGGGGAAAAAAATTAAAAATAAAAATAACTATATTAAAGTATTCAATCAAATATAAAAATAAAAGAAATATTAAAATAAATGTAAAAGCATACAAACAGAATGAACAGAAAATATAACGTATAAATTACATTAAAATAGTGGAGCTCAATGCTCACATGGAAATTAGGCCAAAACAGTGACTTTAATTGCTTTTTATAAAGCCATTTATTATAATTGTTTCTTATTTTTTATCCAGCTTTAACTCTAGAGACACTTTTGTAGAAAAAGACCAACAATTAAAGCAGTATTACACTTATTGTTTTTATGCCTAAACACTTTTTTGTCTTTGACCCATATGTTAACCTAATGTTACTAAAATTAAAATAATGAATGGTTGCCAAGCAAATGTAAAGTGTTTTAGACGAATGTGATAACAGAAAAAGCAACTTATGATCAAAGTTCATTTAAATATGAAAATTTGTAAATATGAAAATAAATATTAACTGGAAAAACGCTGTTTTTCATGCACCTATGAGTGAGTTTGAGATTTTGGGCTTTTTGGTGTTTCATAAAGTGTTTTTTCAGACTAGTGGAAAGAAAACACCCAAAAGACACTGTTAAGTCTTTCTTTTATAGCACTTTATCTATTTGTGTCAATAGATTTCAATTATACATATTTTTAAAGGCCGTTTTCTCAAAATGAGTTTTTTCTCCTACACTGAGCCATAAATCTCCACTTCAGTAGCTCTTACACACACCAAACTTTACATTTGTATTTCTGTCTATATCCTGAAGGTTTTTACAGAGGGATTGGTTCATATATAATTTGCTTCATTTTATACAACATTTTATTCCTCCAAAAAAAAATATATATATAGTATTTCCTGTCTGTTCTCAGTTTATTCTGAATTATGGCGAAAATTCCCTCTATAAAAACTTTGGACTCTAATATGTAAAAAAAAAAAAATAAATTAAACAAGAATTTTGAAACTGACTTGTGTTTGGATTTTTGTACTAGAAATGTATGCAAATTAGCGCATATTTCATTAAATGCCTCATTTGCACATTTAAACCTAACATTTAAAAAAAAAACTTGTAATACAAAAATTTGATGCAATTATCAATGTAATCAATCTACTGGGTAAGTAAGGTGATAACTATTAGTTCATTTTTTTTTTACTCTATTCACCTGCAGTGTCTCACCTTGAAATATGAAACAAATTTAAAAAATAAAATAAATTAAAATTTAAAGAAAAGAAGAGAAAGGTGTGCCAAAACAGGTTGATGTTGAGTCGTTGCACACGCCACATTCAGAGCGAAACACGGTGGCGTTTGTGTGTGTTTGTGACCCACAGGAAGTGCTCGAGGAGAAAATGGGCGGCAGAAGATGGCTGCGGTCCAAACTCATCTCCATGGTGATATCCTAACGGCCCTTTCATGGGACGCGAGAATCCGATTGGTCGGCCTCGTGACCGCGGCGGAATCCGATTGGCCGCTCGGGCCCGGAGCGTCAGAAACCAGCGGCGGATTCGGAACCTTCGCGATGAGCCAAATAGAATGTTCCGTCCCATTGAGATCCAGTGCGCTGGATAATTCCCCGACATTCCATCCAGCCATTAGCGCCATCAGCGGCCGCATATCTGATCCGCTATCAGCTAAAGCCTCACCAAACCCCAGCGGACGGATCCCACCACCACGCGCCAAATCAATTTCAGAGGATTACCAGGAAAGATTGGGGAAATCTGGAAAGGTTTAAGCGGGACTCCAGGCGAGCGGTGGAAGAGTAACCTTGGGAAACAAAAGTCAACTGAGGAGCAGATGAGACGACGGTAATCGAATGATTGCGGACGGACGGGACGAGACCAGGATCCCGTCCAGCGGCGGCGGAGCTGGTGACGTGCCAGTTGGCACACCGAGAGATGATTAACCGCCACCATAAATAATCAATTGATGCTAATAATTAAAAAAGGAATTTCAAAGACAATCAGAAAGCGCACACACACAAGCAGCTGTTCCAGATATAATAAACAGCGTTTTTCAGCATTTTGACAGCATTCAATGTACATCAAACGCCTTCAAATTATGCATTTGTCCAACCCAAGCAATTATTGTGAAGTAGTAGTAGTAAAAAAAGCTACATAAATATGATAAAACTTAAGCCATAAATAATCAATTCATAATCAATTGAAGATTAATGTGTATACTATTATTGCACCAAAAAAACAAAAACAAAACATATGTATAAACATATACACACACACACACACACACACACACACACACACACACATATATATATATATATATATATATATATATTTACAATTAAATATACATTTATTATTTATGATTGATATTTATGTAAATTATTATTATTATTTTTTAAAATGTAAAAGTGTTTTACATCATTTTTTACAAATGACTTTTTCATGAATTTAGAAAAGAGAAAATAAATACTTACATTTATATTGCTAACAAAATATTATCTGGAATAATAATAAAATACCCATGTATTAAACAATGTATCAAATAATTTTTTAATATAAAAAAAAAACCACGTATGTTTGGCACCGCAAAACAGATTCATAATATGCAACGTAAATATGCTGAAAATGCACTAAAAACATATGTATAATTACAAATTAATTATTCATAATTATATAAATTAATATTAATATATTTTAATTAATATTAACAGAAAAAGTTACATATTTACTATTCTTTTTGTATTAATGACAGGCATTTATAAATTTATTAAAACTATAAATTAATTATTTATAATTTATAAATATATACAGCGATATTTATCATCAAACGGCTTAAATATGTTGTAAAATTGTTGAAGTAGATTCAAAATGCTAAACGTAAACTTTAGCTATAAAGAATTAATTGAGTATTAATAAATGAAACATGGAAGATTTAATAATGTTCATACTATTATATAGATTTATAACTATCTATAAATCAATTATTCATAATTTATATTTTATAAATTATTATTTATATATTTTATTTATTGTAACAGAATACTTTAAACTCAAATTCAGAATATGCAATGTAAATAGGGTGAAACTTGCACTAAAAATGCACTAAAAGAATATATTTATATATTTATAATTATGAATTCATTATTTAAAATTAAATACATTAATATTAATATATTTTAATTAATATTAACAGCAAAATTTACACATAAACTATTTTTTTTTTGCGTTTTACACACTTTTCACAAATGTCAGGTACCATATTCACCATATGCAACACATTTATACATTTGAAATTAAACTATAAATAATTATTTATAATTTATAAACATTTAAATCAATATTTATATATTTTAATTTAGCAGCAAAAAATACATATTTATTTTTATTTTCTATGCATTGTTACACAAAATATTTACATGAAACACAATATAAACATAAAAACTTTATGAAAGTTAATGCACAAATTATAATCATAAATTATCAGTTAATTCAATACAAAATAAAATAAACATTCAATATGTTTTTCACATCTGTAGTTCATATGGTGCATGCACATATTGAACGTAGTGAACATCTCTCATGTAATGTCACTGTCGTGACCTCGTGACCTTAAAAACACACTTGCTGTTTTTAGGGAGTCGGACAAACTATTATTACAAATCACAGTTGGAACTCAACTAGTGTGACTCTATAAGCAGGAATATAACCACAGAGATCTCAACAATGTCTCAAACTGTGCTCAGACTGGTCAAGATGAGCTCAAACGTTTCCCTCCAAATGAAACGCCACATAAGCCAGAGCTGCAAGAGCATCTGAAGACAAGAAACACACACGAGTGCCATAGATCACGAGCGTCTCATTTACACCACACACGTGTTACTAAGAAAGACAAAGTGGACATTAAATAAACAAACCAATCAGGCCGAGATCACAAACCAGACGCTAGAAAAAACCAAACCACACACACACACACACACACACACACACACACACACACACACACACACATACACAGAGCCCCATATAAAGTTAATTAGAATTAAGATGAAGGCTTTGTATGTTTCATGTGAAGGGTCTGTAATGGTGAACATATGGACGGAACGGCACTTCAGACGGCCGGATCACAGACGCATTATTAAAATAATAAAACCACCAGGATCAAAGACTGATTACTTCAACATTGCAAACTTGCGGCCGTTTTTCCCCTGCTGCTATTTTAGACCGAGATTCAGCCGCCGTCCAGCACATGTGTGTGTGTGTGTGTTCAGCTACAGTTTTGCACAAAACTGTCGCTAAAAATAAGTTAAATCTGACAAAATATATATCTTGTTTTAAAGATATAAATAGATCTCTATCTTAAAGTTAAAAATATTTAAAAAATAAAATGCTGATCTTTTATATGGTATAAACTTATCTTGGACACAGTGTGTGTGCTTAACTACAGTTTTGCACAAAAATGTCTCCAAAAATAAGATAAAATCTGACAAAATATATATGTTAGCTTAAAGATGAAAATAGATATTTATCTTAAAGGCAAAAATATTTTAAAAATAAAATGCTGATCTTTTATATGGCATAAAAACTTATATTGGACATAGTGTGTGTGTCTGGCAACAGTTTTGCACAAAATTGTCCATAAAAATAAGTTAAATCTGACAAAATATATTTCTTAGCTTAAAGATAAAATTAGATATCTATCTTAAAGTTAAAAATATTTTAAAAATAAAATGTTGATCTTTTATATAGCATAAAATAGTCTTGGACAGTGTGTGTGTGTGTGTGTGTGTGTGTTTAGCTACAGTTTTGCACAAAATTGTCTCTAGTGATAAGATAAAATCTGACAAAATATTTTACTTAAAAGATAAAAAATCTTAAAAATTTAAATATTTGAAAAATAAACTGATCTTTTAGACACTATAAAAACATACAAAGTGTGTTTTCCCTAAAAATAATATAAAATGTGACAAAATATCTAATTTACATAAAAGATTAAAACATGTATCTATCTTAAATGTTAAAATATGTAAATATAAATTATATTATAAATAAAATGCTAATCTTTTATATGGTATAAAAACAATAGTCTATGGTATGTCCTCATTTAGTTGAGAGTATGTGTGTGTGTGTGTGTGTGTGTGTGTGTGTGTGTGTGTGTAAAATCTGACCTATTTCTGTGCTAGAGTGTCTTAAAACACATTTGGCTTCAAACTAGCTGGACACAAAGACAATGAGACACACGAAAGCAAACAAAACACTCAAAAAACTAAAAAAAAACAACCCAGACCAGTCGCATCCAACACAACTGACTTTGAAACTGCTTAAATTGTTGCTTATGCATGATAAACAGCTTGCGTTTTCCTCTTTCCTGATAAAAGCTTCTTCTAAATGAATAAATGCAAAAACCAGAGCATCCTGAGTTCAATCACGTGACCCGTTCGGACAAGCGAGAGCGTTGCTGTGAATCGTTTAACGTTCCCGCATTCGGAGGTGAAAACAACCTGCCGATCTGCGAATGTTTGGCACAGAAAACATTTGGCACGAGATGAAAACTCCAGCCCGACGTCAGGAATAAAGAACACGAGATTCTCCGGATCACACATACACAAACATGCATGACGCGTCCTGTCAAACAAATCCATCTGTACTTATAGGAATACAGTCACAAAATATGCAACATCTTTACAGACAGCCAATGAAGAAAACCGAGGGAGAATAGGTTTGACACTAAAAGTCTGTTTATTTGGATCACTATGATTTTTTAGTTCAGGAAAGTTGTAGAAATTAAAATACATGCCAAAAAAAAGCGATGTGAATTTCCTCGTCTTTCCCTAGAGAGAAAGACAGACGGAAAGAGAGAGAGAGAGAGAGAGAGAGAGAGAGAGAGAGAGAGAGAGAGACAGAGATGCTCCTGAAGTGTCTGTCTCTCTGAAGGCCTCAGTTAGACAGACACTCTCTCTCTCTCTCTCTCTCTCTCACACACACACACACACACACACACACACACACTCTCTCCGTCTCCATTCATCCCGGGAATGTCGGGGGTCTTCGTACCACCCGGACCTCTTCCGACAGATCAATGGGGCTACACATGATCTCTGGCGCGCACACACACACACACACACACACACACACACACACACACACACACACACACACACACTTGTGAGACTGTCAAGGGCAGGAACGTAAATCCATCGAGGGAAACACACAGCAAAGGAAAGCATTCCGAAATCATCTCTTTATGCCAAATAAAATGAGTTAAATCTGACAAAATATCCATCTTAATTTAAAGATCAAAACACGTATATATCTTAAAAATGCAAATATTTAAAAAATAAAATGTGGATCTTTTATACTGTATAAAAACATTTATCTCAGACACAGTGTGTTTAGCTACAGTCTTGCATAAAATTGTCAATAAGAATAAGATAAAATCTGACAAAATATCTATCTTATTTGAAAAATCAAAACACTTATCTATCTTAAAAATAGAAATATTTAAAAAACTAAATGTGGATCTTTTATACTGTATAAAAACATGTGTCTCAGACACAGTATGTGTTTAACTACAGTTTTGCACAAAATTGTCCCTAAGAATAAGATAAAATTTGACAAAATATCTATCTTATTTTAAAGATAAAAACATGTTTCTTTATTAAAAACACAAATATTTAAAAAACAAACAAATGTGGATCTTTTATATAGTATATAAAATATATCTCAGATACAGTGTGTGTTTAGCTACAGTTTTGCACTAAATTGTCGCTAAAAATAAGACAAAATCTGACAAAATATTTATCTTATTTAAAAAATCAAAACACTTACCTATCTTAAAATGTAAAATATTTAAAAAATAAAATGTGGATCTTTTATATTGTACAAAAACATATCTCAGACACAGTGTGTGTTTAGCTTCAGTTTTTGCAGAAAAATTGTCTTAAAAATAAGACAAACTCTGACAAAATATCTACCTTATTTTAAAGATCAAAACACATATCTATCTTAAAAATACAAATATTTAAAAAATTAAATGTGGATCTTTTATACAGTATATAAAAATATATCTCAGACACAGTGTGTGTTTAGATACAGTCTTGCACAAAAGTGTCTCTGAAAATAAGATAAAATCTGAAAAAATATCTGACAACATATCTAATTTTAAAGATAAAAACAATAAACTGAACTGATCTAAAATATTAAAAAATATCTATCCAGATCAAAATAGGCTCTTCTGTTGTCAAATGAAAATGTGCACTTGAAAACCTCAATATTTTTAATAAAAGCACAGATTATATTCACATGAGGACAGCTTTTGCGTGTATGCGTTTGCTGACCGTTTCTCGAATGATCCATTTCAGCCACGTTTGGTCTGACTTATAATGTTGCGTAACACAATAGGATTATATTAATGCTGTTTGTCACAAACACTCCAGATACAATGTCCATGTGTGTGTGCGAGTGTGTGCGCGTCCATTTGTATGGAAGTAATTAGTGTGCTGGAAAAACTGCACAAACGATTTAGAATTTTTGAAACATCTGGTCATTGGTCCATCTATAAAATAAAGGTTTTCAGTAAAACAACTATATATAGACACACACACACACACACACACACAGACAGACAGACTTACGTATATATAGAAGAAACAATAAGAATGTGATAAAATTTTTTGCTTTTAGATTTAACAAAACAATAATTATGTCAACTGATATACAATACTCAAAAAAAAAAAAATTGCACAAATACAAACATAATAAATGATTTTAGATGTAAAAATGTAACCAAGTGGTTATTTCAAAAGCAGTCAAACATCCTTTTAGTTCCAAGCGAGTAGTATATTCCATCACGAATCCGCAGTGTCACAACTCCACGTTCCGGTGTTTTAAAGATCTCCGAGGGTGAAATCCCGGCGTGAGAGTCTCACTGAGCTAATTAAACGAAAGGAATATTCACACGGAGTCTTAGCATAACAATGGCGAGCGGCCGGCGCTGTTTAAGCGCAGCTCGTGTGTGAAGAGGCCTTTTGTTTTTTTGTGCGGCTCTTTTGTGGATTCATTAGTCGACCCGACATCCTCCTCCTGCTCGACACCAAAACCTCGAGAACCGGGTCGCCGTCGAGTCGCTACGCACACATATATACACACACACACATGCACGCCCGGCTGGCGCGGCGGCCCGGAAAACAGCGGCGGACTGGCGGTCGTGTTGGGGATGTTGTCCTGCAATTTTTTAACTGTTAAAATAGCAGAATAAACAATCACAGCAAGATGCCTGGCAGCAGATCAAGACGGGCACAAAGCTGCAACCCAGAGACGCACAACCACGGGATTTGAAGGGCCTCACACACACACACTGTGTTTATTAAAGAGGGCACAGGGATGCCAGGCCACGTTAGGACACACACACACACACACACACACACACACACACACACACACACACACACACACACATTTACACACACAGGCCTACGCATTTGCTCCGAGGGCGGGAAAGTCCAACTTATCACCGGCCAACAAATTTTTCCCATTGGCGGCAATGCTCCATTTAATTTCCATAATATTCACATAGATGCAACTAAAACTGTGCATATTAAAAATAAAGAACCTGCTTTGGACAGAAACATCAATGCAAATGCAAAAGAATGCAAAAGGCTGCAAAAGGCTTCAAAAGGCCAAAGATCAACCTGAAACACTCATTGCAAAAAGTGAATTCCTAATAACACAACATACTTGAAAAGCAAAACGACTTCACACATGGACAACAGGCCTGAAATCAAGATGCGCTGACCGTCGCGTTACGATAAATAACATCTGCGACGTGTGAATATCTCTCAGTCTTTCTCAAGGCCGCGTTTGACGTCTCTCAGGACCGAACTTCTAAACTGAGCAGCACGCGTATGTGTGCATATTTTACAGATTGCAAGCTTTTAAACACACGCAGAAAACTTTCAGTGTTTTTTTTTTTCTAGCTTCTTCACATCTCAGATCTCAAAGTACAGTACAGTACATCTGCTGGTCTTCATTTTTAAGCAAATCCTCAGATATCAATTATCAAAACAGCAGATCACACAGACGGATCAGGATCAGAGGTGAATGACAGTCGGCTATCTGTCAGATGTCATCCGCAGGCGTCTGTACTCACCGCTTTGCCGTTATAGTAGTACATGAATGATCCGCCGCTCACCCCCGGGATGGTGTACGCGCAATACATGCTTCTGTTCCTCTAGTATGTGTGTGTGTGTGTGTTTTATCCTCTTCAGACGCTCTCAAACAACTTTGTGTTCAAACTCGCTGTAGCCCTTTTTTCACAACAATTCCTGCAGTTGCATTTTCCCATATGGCCGGCCTGAGCATGCTGAATATGCAAACGAGAGAGGAGCATTCCTGACGTCGGCCAGTGGGAGGGGAGACTGGGGAGGGGGCGTGGCCTGGGTGAGGGAAAGCCCCTCCCCCTCCCTCCCTCTCACTCTCACTTACGCTCTCTCTCTTTAAACTCAACATCTCACTCTCACACACACACACACACACACACATACACACTCTTTTTCCTTTCCATAGTAAATCTGGAACTGATCCTGCTCTGAGCTTGTCGGCTTCTCTAAAAGGACTGAAAATGTGTGTGTGTCGTGCATTTTATGCTCCGATCGAACTACAAGGTTCCTGTTGCTCATGTTTATTTACTTTGCTGTACAAATATCTAAACATTCTTAAATGAAGATAGAATTACTTGAGAAGCAAAATGACTGAAGATATAAATTTATCAAAGAGGTTATGATTAAAATAAGACAAATGTAAAATAAAATAATAATGCATCTAAATAATTAAAATAAATACATACAAATAAAAGATATTAAATAAAAATAAAAATAATAAATTTAATTAACTTAATAAATAAAAATTAAATAGAGATATTAATTAGTGTTTGAAAAATGCATCCAAATAAACTGAGTTTATGCTTACTACAAGACAAGAAACTAAATAATAAATACGTAAATAATGCATCTAAATATTTATATATCTATCTAAAATAAATATATAAAAATAAAACATATTACATTAAAAAAATCAACAAATAAATACATCTTAAATAAAAAAAAACAATGGAAAACAAATATCCCAATACAAAACAAACATTTTAATTTAACATTAATAAAAATAAATCTTATGATTGACTGAATATATTAATTTTTCAAAGAGGTTATGATTAAAAAAAGACAAATCTAAAATAAAATAATAATGCATCTAAAATAAATCGATTTAAAATAAATACATACAAATAAAAATATTAAATTAAAAATAAACAAATAAAAATTAAATACAGATATTAATTAGTCTTTGAAAAATTTATCAAAATGAACTGAGGTTATACTTAATAAAAAACAAAACAAAAAAACAAATACATAAATAATACATCTAAACAATTCCATCTACATAAAATATGTAAAAATTAAATAAATACATCTAAAAAAAGGAAAACAAATATCCCAAACTAAAACAAACTATTTCATCTAACATTAATAAAGATAAATCTAAATAAATACAGATATTTTATTCTCAAAACAAGACAAATATAAAATAAAATAATAATATATAAATAATGCATCTAAAATAAATACATAAATTAAAAAATTAAATTAAAATGAATAAACAAATATGTACAAATTAAATAAATGCATCAAAATTAAATAACAAAGGAAAACAAATCCCAATCTAAAACAAATAATTATATGCAACATAAATAAAAATTCATCTAAATAAATACAGATATTAATTTAGTCTTTAGTATTATTTAAAGTCTTTGAAAAAGGTATTAAAATGATCTGATTATATGCTCAAAACAAGACAAACATAAAATAAAATAATTAAAAATACATAATGCATCAAAAATAAATTATTTTAAATAAATCCATAAAAATAAAAATATAAAATTTAAAATAAACAAATAAAAATGAAATAATTACATCGACAAATACAAATATTCCAATCTAAAACAAATAATTTTATCTAACATAAATAAAAACACATCTAAATAAATACAGATTTTAATTAGTCTTTGAAAATGTACCAAAATGGAGTGAAAATTTTAAAATATCTGTCAGTGGAATCTGAAAAATTTTAAGTACTTAACTTAATTTTAAGAAATGCTTAATAAAACAAAGCTTTATCTACATTTAAGAATGTTCAGATATTTGTACTGGAAAATCCAGAGTAAGAAAATCATTTTTACAATGCAAACTCACTGGAACCCTAACAGAGAATGAACACATGATTTACTATAGTAAAAGACACACACACATGCAGCCTGAGGGACAGTGAAGTGACAGTAAAGTCCATTATAGAGAAGAACACAAACGCCATTAATAAACTCTATGTGTGTGTCTGTCTCTCTCTCTCTCTTTCTCTTGCTTTAATTTGATTAAAAGGCGAGTTGCAGGGAGGGATTCATACGTGCACATCTAATAACTCCACCATCTGTCCTCAACGCTGGCACCACACCAGAACTCAGAGAGACAGACAGAGAGAAAGACACAGAAAGAGAGAGAGACAGATAGAAAGAGAAAGAGAGAGAGAGAGAGAGAGAGAGAGAGAGACCAGTACTTGACAGAAAAGTGAAGTACGTTGGAAAGCAGAGTGTGAATGAAACATATCAGCAAGCACATTTTTATTTTAGGTTTATATTCATAATTACCATGCATTATTTTTAATTAACTATTGCAAATGAAATTAAATATAAATGAATATGTTTATTTGTGTGTCCATGTTTATGCAATGTTAATAATGCTTTAGCAATGTAAAGGCAGAGAAGCTGATGCACCTGAGAGCAAGACAACAGTTATGTGAGACAGAACACATAACACACACACACACACACACACACACACACACACACACACACAGAGGCATGTGCTATGGGAACATTCCATGAGCTTGACGTGTGTGTGTGTGTGTGTGTGTGTGTGTGTGTGTGTGTGTGTGATAAAACGCTCTGACCGTTAACAGACCTCGGAACAGTTGACTAACAAGGATGAGACGTGGACCACACACACAAAACATCAAAGCACAAGGAGTACAAATAAAATCGAACTATGACTATACATATATATAATAGTTTAAACAGAACTAAAATTTGACCCCCAAGTTGCACGGGTATATTTGTAGCAATAGCCAAACATGCATTTTTTTTTCTTTTATGCCAAAAAACATTAGGATATTAACCCTTGTGCGACCTCATAGACATTTTTGTCTTTTTCAGTTTTGCCTGTATGAATGCCAACTGCATAGATTCTGGCACAAGTGTGTATTTTTTATTTCCTTTAATAAATCTATTTTACACTAGGTACAAAAAAAGTTCCTCTAAGGAGCTTATAAGGACAAAAATGTCCTTATTGAAACACATTAAAATGGCAATTTTTATTCTCAGGGCAGTTTGACTATCGAATGATGCAATATTTCTTAATAGGCTTTCAGGCTTCAAAATTTAAAAATGTAATATGTTTTTTTAAGTTAATTAAATATTCACTTTATTCCTGTTTTCTGCTTATGCATATTATACACTATAATATGCATAAAAAGAAAACAGGAATAAAGTGAAGAGTCATAGTGTCTTTGCTGGAATATAATAGGAAAAGTTTGGTAGTGCACCCAAACAAAATACTAAAAGCTCGTTTTTTGAGATATCAACCTCAAATTTGGAACACAGCTCATTTAGATTAATGGCTTTGATTTTTTCGAGTTCAAAGTGTTTTATAAAATATATCTTTTATATTAAAATGGCTCATAAATCATTTTCATGTTTAGATGTTTGTACTAGAAAATATAGTTACAAAAAAAATTAAATGAATACATCTAAAATAAAAAAACTAATATCCCAATCTAAAACTAATAATCTATTCTAACATTAATAAAAATTAATTTAAATAAATACAGATATTACTTAGTCTTTGAAAAATGTCTCAAAATGAACTGAGTTTACGCTTAAAACAAGACAAGTATACAAAAAAAAAAAATTTAAAATGAATAAACAAATAAAAAATAAATGCATCTAAAAAAAGGAAAACAAATATCCCAATCTAAAAAAAAAAAAAAATTAATCTAACAGTAATAAATCTAAATAAATACAGATATTAATTAGTCTTTAAAAAAGTAAAGATCATGTTCCATGAAGATATTTTGTAAATTTGTTTCCGTAAATACATCAAAATGTTATTTTTGATTAGTAATACGCATTTGAAAACTTTAAAACCATACATCAATAGAAAGCTATTTATTCATTAAAGGTTAGTGATGTTAGTGATGCCGCTGAAGTATAACGTTACACAGAGCACGTGCAATTACAAATCTCAAAAGTGAAAGTAAAAAGTTATTGTGCCTTAAAAACGGCAGTTTCAATGCCCCGCATATTAATAGCAGCTCGAGCACCATGATTAAATATATATATTCCTCCATGTGTTTCCTTCCGCTGTGAGAGCTACTAAAATGAGCCGCTCTATGAAACAGCCAATCAGAGCAGAGCTCCTCATTATTATTCATGAACCTTCCAAATAAGGCAATAACAGACCATTTCATTCTAGGGACAAATCCTAGGGTTGTAAATGGACTTGTAAAACCGTTAGCCCTTACCTAAGCCATATATCTTCTATGTAGATATCAGAGAATAATTTAAAATATTATCTCAATGCATTCTATAGCACCTTTAAAAAAAACCCTTATGACTGGTTTTGTGGTCCAGGGTCACATATGTTTTATATATAATAGTTTAAAATAAAGTAGCTTTAAGTAGCACGTAATAACCAAAATGTTTCTTTTATGCCAAAAATCATTGGGATATTAAGTAAAGATCATGTTCCACAAACATATTTACATTTCCTACCGTAAATATAAAAAAAGTCATTTTTGATTAGTAATATGCATTGCTAAGAAATTTTAAAGGAGATTTTCTCAATATTTAGATTGCTTGCACCCTCAGATTCCAGATTTTCAAACAGTTGCATCTCAACCAAATATTGTCCTATCCTAACAAACCACATATCAATAGAGAGTTTATTTATTAATTAAAAAGACTGGGGTTGTTGTCCAGGGTCACATATGTTTTATATATAATAGTGTAAAATAAAATGTGACCCTGGACCACAAAACCAGTCTTAAGTACCACAGGTATATTTTTAGTAATAGTTCAAATACATCAATGCAATCATTAGGATAATAAGTAGAGATCACGTTCCATGAAAATATTTAGTAAATTTCCTACCGTAAATATTTCAAAACTTCACTTAATTTGATATTTGGTAACATGCATCACTAAGAACTTTATTTGACATTTTTAAAGGCGATTTTCTCAATATTTCGATTTTTTTGGAAGATTTTCAAATAGCTGTATCTCAACGAAATATTGTCCTATCCTAGCAAACCATACATCAATGGAAAGCTTTCAGATGTATAGCTCTCAATTTAAAAAATGGACACTTATGACTGGTTTTGTGGTCCAGGGTCACAAATATCAGTCTACTACAGTTAGTTACTACTGTAAATTCTGCTAAAAAAAATCGTCCCAGCAGACCTGATAAAAAAAGCCTCCTTTTTTCCATTAAGGTTTTCCTATCATGTGTGTGTGTACAGTAAGTGATTTTAACACACGTGGACGACGCCACGCTGCCAGCTTCAGCATCTGACGGGAGAACGGCTGAACCTCTGGGATCAGATCCCGAAAGAAACGAAATAATTTGCATATGCCGAGAGCCGCTGCTATTCCCAGAATAAACTTCAATAATTCAGCAGCACCTCTTTCCTGGCCGCTCCTCAGCGCTCGTCTGTGTTCAGGCCTTTGTGTCGCTTTAAGTGTTGTTGTTGTTGTTTGCTGTGAAGGGGGTCGACCCCCCCCCCTCTCTCTCTCTTTCACACTCTCTCTCTCTCTTTCTCGCTCACCCAGCACTGACTTTCCCATCCCATGGGATTAGAGTAAACAGTACTTGGATTATAAGCACACATTTCATTCCGATTTCATGCTCGGAGGATTTTTTGCTCATTAGAAGCATGAGTTGTCAATCTCTGAGGATCCCGTACGAATCTCTTTTTCTCTCTCGGGGAGTTCAAGGGCCCCGACTGCGGCTCCAAGGGCCGGTTCGGTGTCTCGCAGAAAGCACGACAGCATATGTGTGCACAGAAACGCTTTAACCCTCAACACGCCACCGAAACACAATGAAGACGAGCTCAAACTCGTGTTAGCTTTAATCCTGACACAGCGTCGATGCATTCAGCTCTAAAACGCAAACACACGCCTGAAACACAAACACAACTGTGCTCAGATCAGTCTGAGAAAATGAGGAAAATGCCTGTAAAATTTATTTTATTTGTGTGCCTTTAGGATGTTGATTTCAGCATGCTACCTTTTGACTTCTAAAATGAATGAATAAACAATACACTGCAAAAATGCTTTTATTATATTGTTTGTTAATTTATTTAATTATATTAGTATTAATATAGATATATTTATATATATTATATATTTAATTAATTTAGAATTCACTTTTTTATATTTATGTATTTATTTTAGGTTTAGTTTTATGTTAGCTGTGTTTGTATTTTCTTTTATTATTTTTTATTCATGTATTTTTTTTCATATTTGTGTATTTATTATTTACATATTAAATTAATTTTGAATTCACTATTTTTTTTATATTTATGTATTTATTTTAGGTTTAGTTTGATGTTAGCTGTTTGAATTTTCTTTTGTTATTTTTATTCAGCATTTATTAAAATGCTTTTCTTACTTTACTTAGATTTTTTGCATTTTTCCAGCCAAAATATCTAAAAAAGAAGGATTTTTTAAACAAGTTAAAATTGTCTTGTTTTCAGAAAAATAAGTTAAAATTAAATGAGTTTTTGCTTGAAATAAGCAAAATATTCTGCCAATGGGGTAAGCAAAATAATCTTATTTCAAGGAGAAAACTAGATTATTTAAGCAAAAACTCACTTAATTTTTTTTTTTTTTCTGAAAACAAGACCATTTTTACTTGTCTAGAAATGTTTTTAAAGAATTTTTAGATATTTTGGCTGGAAACCAGACAACAAAATAATTTTTTTTTTTTTTTTTTTTGCAGTGTAAAATAAATAAATACATAAATATAAAAAAAATAGTAGTGAATTCTAAATTAATTAAATATATAAATAATAAATAGACAAATATGAATAAATAAAAAAAATACATGAATAAAAAAAATTATAAAAGAAACCTAACACCTAACATGAAACTAAACCTAAAATATATACATAAATATAAAAAATACTGAATTCTAAATTAATAAATATATAAATAATAAATACACAAATATATAAAAAATAAAAAAAACACATGAATAAAAAAAACCACAAAAGAAAAAACAAACAGTTAACAAAAAACTAAACCTAAAAAATATACATAAATATAAAAAATACTGAATTCGGAATTAATTAAACATATAAATAATAAATACACAAATATAATAAAATAAATAAATACATGAATAAAAAATAACAAAAGAAAATACAAACACAGCTATCATAAAACTGAACCTAAAATAAATATATAAATATAAAAATACTGAATTCTAAATTAATAAAATGTGTAAATAATAAATACTCAAATATGAAAAAAAAACATAAATACACAAATAAAAAACTAATCCTAAAATAAATACATATATACATATATAAAGTGAATTCTATTAAGTAAAGTGAATTAATTAAATATATAAATAATAAATACAAAAATATAAAAAGAAAATACAAACACAGATAACATAAAACTATACCTAAAATAAATACATAAATATATTAAAAAATACATTATTCTAAATGAATTAAATACAGAAGTAATAAATAAATATTTCTATATTAATACTAATATAATTAAAAATACTAATATAATAAAAGTACATTTTTCTATTCCAAACATCTGAAGGTTTCATGCTGAAAAAAAAAAAAAAAAAAACAGGACTAAAAACGCAATTCAAGTTTAATAGGCTTGTATATGAATATAGAAACAAACTTCTTGAGCTGGTGATTTAATGAGCTCAATCATATGCAGATACGGAGAATCGTGGGAAGGTGTAATTTCAGAAAAGAAAAAAAAACCACACACAGATAATGTAAACAAATTACTAAGGAATAATTAGTCCAAACAGAAAGAAAAACAGTGGCGATATCTGAAGAAGGTGATCATTACACTGAGATTCATCTTCAGGGAGCGACGTCTTCATTAAAGCCACAAAGATCTAAACGAACGTTGGCAAAGAGAGAGACAGACTGTTATTGTTTCCTTCCACAAAACCTTCATTTTCTCTAATGAACCCTGCTTCGGCGCCGCAAGAGTTAATTCACACAATGGTGAACCCGAGTGTCACAGACAGCCAGTTATTTAGGCAAAAGCGTCAAATAAATTCAGCAAATGTTGGTATTTCGGTCGCTCAAACACGTCCGAGGGGTTTGGTCCAATCGCAGTCTTCTGACGGCTCCGACTACAGATTCTAACAAACATTAAACACAGTAAGGAGGCAATTATGTATGCATGATTTAATCTGCAACTAATTAATATGCAAATGTATTCATATGTTAGTTACTAAATTAAAAATGCAAAGCAGCCCTTATGGTGATTCTGTGATTTCGGCACAAACAGAACATTTCAAAAATAAAAAAAAGCACAAAAACCGGGAGAAAGAAACTTTGCCAACTCCGACTTCCTCCTTTTAACCGCCTGTTGCTTCTAAAATATGATTTGCATCCGTATTATTTAGTGTTTATGAATATAAGGTCTAAACGATCTCCTGAATGTGGATGTTTAATTAGGTATCTGTGTTTTGTAAGTCCGTGCAGATGGGCCGCGGCCGTCACAGCCTCAGGACATCACAGCGTCACACGAGTGCTCCTTCTCAGGCTCTGGATCTGCTTAAAGGGCTGTTAACATCTGCTACCTGCCTGACATCAGCCTCAGCATGTGCAAGGCATTATGGGATGCGAGCAGAAACACAAACACATTCAAAACCAAGGATAAATGGCTAGTTAGTTGAGCGGATATGCATTTAACAGTTTATTAATGAGATGTCATACTTTTTGCATGCTGAAACAACGACAAAAGATAAAATGATGAGATCCTAAATCATAATTATGAGATAAAAAGCCATAATCATGACTTACTGTAAGTCAAATTTATGATTTTTTAGGCAAAATCTGACTGAAGTCATAGTTATGAGATAAAAAAGTCAAATTTAGGTGCTAAGTATGAGATAAAAATGATAAATATGACAAAAAAGTCAAAATCATGACATACTATAAGTCAAAATTATACAAAGTCAAACTTATGATCGCAAAGGCACAGTTAAGACAAAGGATCTGACATAAGAAGTTATAATTATGAGACAAAATAATTATGATGACAAAAAGGTCTGACACAAAATTATAAGATACTAAATCATAATTATGAGATAAAAAGTCATAATTATGACATAGTATAAGTCAAATTATGAAATGTCAAAAATTGATAAAAAGTCATAGTTCTTAAAAAGGTCTGACATGAAATCAAAATGATGAGATACTAAGGCATAATTATGAGACAAAAAGCCATAGCTTTAACATTTAAAGTCAAAATCATGATAAAAAGATCTGACACAAAATTATGAGATACTGAATCATGATTGTGAGATAAAAAGTCATGATTACGACATACTATAAGTCATATTATGATGAAATATAACAAAATATGAGATAAAATGCCATAGCTAACATATTTAAAGTCAAAATCATGATAAAAAGTAAAAATTGTGACGAAAATTATGAGATACTAAGGCATAATTATGAGATAAAAAGTCATAATTATGACATACTATTAGTCATATTATGATGAAATATAAAAAAATGATAAAAAGTCATAGTTATGACATGAAAAGTCTAAATTATGAAATACTAAATCATAATTATGAGATAAAGTCAACTATCACAAGTGAAGAATTAAAAGTCAGAATTAAAAGTCGAAAATATGAGATACTAAATCATAACTATGAGATAAAAAGTCATAGCTATCACATTTAAAGTCAAAATCATGATAAAAAGTCAAAATTATGACAAAAAGGTCTGACACAAATTTATGAGATACTAAGTCAAACTTATGATTGCAAAGGCACAGTTAAGACAAAGGATCTGACATAAGAAGTTATAATTATGAGATAAAATAATTATGATGACAAAAAGGTCTGACACAAAATTATAAGATACTAAATCATAATTATGAGATAAAAAGTCATAATTATGACATAGTATAAGTCAAATTATGAAATGTCAAAAATTGATAAAAAGTCATAGTTCTTAAAAAGGTCTGACATGAAATCAAAATGATGAGATACTAAGGCATAATTATGAGACAAAAAGCCATAGCTTTAACATTTAAAGTCAAAATCATGATAAAAAGATCTGACACAAAATTATGAGATACTGAATCATGATTGTGAGATAAAAAGTCATAATTACGACATACTATAAGTCATATTATGATGAAATATAACAAAATATGAGTCATAGCTAACATATTTAAAGTCAAAATCATGATAAAAAGTAAAAATTGTGACGAAAATTATGAGATACTAAGGCATAATTATGAGATAAAAAGTCATAATTATGACATACTATTAGTCATATTATGATGAAATATAAAAAATTATAAAAAGTCATAGTTATGACATGAAAAGTCTAAATTATGAAATACTAAATCATAATTATGAGATAAAGTCAACTATCACAAGTGAAGTCAGAATTAAAAGTCGAAAATATGAGATACTAAATCATAATTATGAGATCATAGCTAATTAAGGTCATAGCTATCACATTTAAAGTCAAAATCATGATAAAAAGTCAAAATTATGACAAAAAGGTCTGACACAAATTTATGAGATACTAAATCATAATAATGAGATAAAGTCATTATCACATACTGTAAAAAAAATCATAATTATGACAAAAATTATGATCTAAGTGGTAATTATGAGATAAAAAGTCATAGCTATCATATTTAAAGTCAAAATTATGACATACAGTAAGTCAAAATTATGATTAAAAAGTTCTGACAAAAGTTCAAATGATTTCCTTAATTATGACATAGTCATAATCATGACATACTATAAGTTCAATTATGATGAAATGCCACAAATTGATAAAAAAGTCATAGTTCTGACATAAAAAGTCGAAATTATGAGATAAAAAGTCAAATACCACAAGTGAAGTCAGAATTAAAAGTCAAAATTATGAAAAAAAGTTGATGAAATGTCCGACATAAAAGTCAAATTATGAGATGCTAAGTATGAGATAAAAATGATAAATATGACAAAAAAGCATTATCATGACATACTATGAGTCGAATTCTATAAATTCTGATAAAAAGTCATATTTCTGAAAAAGGTCTGACATACGTCAAAATTATGAGATACTAAATCATAATTATGACATACTATGAGTCAAATTCAAAGTCAAAGTTTGACGTTGTATAATTTTGACTGACAGTATGTCATGATTTTGACCTTTTTTGTCATATTTATCATTTTTATCTCATACTTTGCTTTTTATGTCAGACATTTTCATCATGACTTCACTTGTGATAGCTGACTTTATCTAAAAAATTATGCCTTAGTATCTCATAATTTTGACTTTTTATGTCAGACCTTTTTAGCAATTTCTGACATTTCATCATAATTTGACTTATAGTATGTCATGATTATGACTTTGTCATAATAATGACTTTTTATCTCATAATTATGATTTAGTATCTCATAATTTTGACATTTTATCATGATTTTGACTTAATAAATAAATTTATCTCATAATTATCACTTCTTTCATCAGAACTTTTGTTATAATTAAGATTTGTTTCATAGTTTTGACATTGTATAATAATTTTGACTTACAGTATGTCATGATTATGACTTTTTATCTCATAATTAAGATCAAGTATCACAATTTTGACTTATGTCAGACCTTTTTGTCATAATTATGACTTTTATTATGATTTTGACTGAACTGTGATAGCTATTACTTTTTTTATCTCATAATTATGACTTATGCCAGAACTTTTGTCTTATTACTTTTTAATCAATTTTGACATTTGTATAATAATTTTGACTGTCATATTTATAATTTATTATCTCATAATTATAACTTAGTAACTCATAATTTCAACTTTTTGTCATAATTATGACTTTTTATCATGAACAAATTATGTGACTTATTGTCATAAGCATGACATTTTTGTCTCATACATACATATCCTACAGATTCAGTCTCCATAGGTTATTAGTGATTTTTCAGTCACAGCGTTATAAGAATATGACTGATATGTTTTATATCTAAACTCTATGAGTCAAAGCAGACAGAAGCTGGAGTGACTGAATGAAAGGCTTCAGCAGACGAGCGTTACGTTCACAGACCTTCCCCCACGAGCGGCTCCTCTGAACCCATGCCAGCGGGTGCAGGGGATGCTGGGTCGTGGTGAAGCAGGCCTCTTTTGGCTCTTGGCTCCATGTACGTGGGGGGAATGCATTCAGAGTAACACCAAACGACACACTTTGATTGGTGCTGCTCTGGTCCTCGCCAGCAGCCATGTGTCCTTCCTGTTACACAGAGCTGTCTCTCTCTCTCTGTGTCTTTGTGTCTGTCTCTCTCTCTTTGCTGTTACAGTTCAAGCTCATTATGAGCCACTTCACATACTCCAAACAAGTCAGAGAAAAATAACCAGCGAGTCTCTTGTCTCAACTGTTTCCCATAAACAGCAAAGATATTTTCACCACATAAGGAAAAAATAATGCTTCGGTAAACCATTATTATGAGATAAAAGTCAAATTATACAAAAATCATAATTTTAGGTGAAAAGGTCATAACTATGGCAAGTCAAAATCATGGTATATGTCCAAATTATCAGATACTAAGTGGTGATTATTAGATAAAAAGTCAAAATCCTGACGTATGTCAAAATTATGAGATAGAATGAGAATTATGAGATAAAAAATAACAATGAGATAAAGTCACAATCATGACAACATTGAGATAAAAAGCCAGTTGCGACTTATGACTTGACATAATTTTGAGTCAATTATGAGAAAAAAGTCAAAATTGAGATAAAAAAAGTCAATTGTGAAATACTATATACGTAAAAATTTTATGAAAAGTCAAGATTATAGAACAAATTGTCACTTTTTATCTCATAATTATGTCTTAGTATCTCATCATTTTGACTTTTAATGTCAGACCTAATTTCTTATAATTTTTGACATTTTATCATAACTTGCGTTATAGTATGTAATTATAATTATGACCTTTTATCTCATAATTTTGACTTTTATGTCAGACCTTTTGTCATGACTATCATAATTTTGACTTTAGTTATGATTTTTTTTATCTCATAAGGCTTTTTATGTCAGACCTAACTTCTTATCATAATTTTTGACATTTTATCATACTTTGACTTATAGTATGTCTATGACTTTATCTCATAATTATGATTTAGTATCTCATAATTTTGACTTTTATGTCAGACCTTTTATCATGACTATAATTTTGACTTTATATCCTAATTTTTTACTCTTTTTGTCTTTACATGTGGTAGTTATGATTTATCTCATAATTATGTCTTAATATCTCGTAAGTTTAGCTTTTCATGTCAGACCTAACTTTTTATCATAATTATGAGATAAAAGTCATAATGAGATACAAAAAGTCAGAATAATGCATCCTAACTCAATTATGAGAAAAAAAGCCAAAATTGAGATAAAAAGACAATTAAAAGATACTATGTAGGTGAAAATTATGAGATAAAAAGTCGAAATTATAAGATAAAATGTCAGATAAAATGTCATCAAAATGATCAAAAAATCAATTATGACAACAAAAAAATCAAAATTGCATTTATTTAGTCATTTTCAATTTTTTATCTTATAATCATGATTTTGTTCTGTTATAATTATGATTTACTGACGCATTTTTTTCTTATGTGGCGGAAATGGGCTTCCATATACGTGTCTCCTTTCAGAAAAGCAATCAAAAGTCAGAGTTCTCAATATGGACGCAAGCACCTTCCATCAAATTAACTACTGACTCATTTTTGTCTTTTTTTTGTCTCTTGAGGAATTAAAGGTACAACATCTGAGTCTCCTGAGCTCCAAAAGAGCAACATCTGAGCAATAGCGTGAGGTCTGCGAGGTCGCGCTACATAAACAGTAGCTGCGCGTGACGCTTTCCCAGCATTCATTAGCTGATGCAGCTCCTGTCATGAGGGGAGATGGTGCTCATGGGTTTAGGGTTTAGCTGATATGAACCGTTTCTCTCTCTACAGCTGCGGCCGTCAGCAGTTTTGGCCCCACTCTCCCCCAGTGCATGCTGGGACACCTGGGGCAGTGTCCTCCTCTGCAGCTTCATGCCCCAGACGAATAAAATAGGGCACTAAAACGAGACTAAATACATTACCTGTCTGCTCTGAGGTTCGAAATAAAAAGATAAGAGATCTTACAAACAAAACTCAAGTTTATAGCTGCATCAGAGATATTAGAATATTCAAAAAAGGAAAAAAATGGAAAAAAATTGAATATTCATGCAAGTAAAAAATTTAATATATTTTATGAAAATAAAAATATAAGAATATTAATCCAAGTAAAAAAACAGACTTATCATGCAAGTAAAAACTATTAGAATATTTATGCAAGTAAAATAGCATATTAATGCAAGTAAAAAAATATATATATTTTATGCATTTAAAAAAATATAAGAATATTAATGCAAGTAAAAAAAGAGAATTATCATGCAAGTAAAAATATTAGAATATTTATGCAAATAAAATATTTGTATATTAATGCATAAAAAAATTATGCATTTAAAAAATATAAGAATATATTAATGCAAGTAAAAAAGAATTATCATGCAAGTAAAAAATGTTAGAATATTTATGCAAGTAAAATTATAGTATATTAATGCAAGTAAAAAATAAAATATATTTTATACAAATAAAAATGTAAGAATATTATTGCAAGTAAAATATTAGTATATTAATGCAAGTAAAAAACAAAAGATATTTTATGCAAATCAAAATATAAATAAATTAATGCAAGTAAAAAAAGAGAATTATCATGCAACTAAAATATAAGAATATTTATGCAAGTAAAATAATAGTATATTAATGCAAGTAAAAATAAAATATATTTTATGCAAACAAAAATATAATAATAATAATGCAAGTAAAAAAAGAGAATTATCATGCAAGTAACAAATATTGGAATATTTATGCAAGTAAAATATTAGTATATTAATGCAAGTAAAAATAAGACATTTTATGCCAATAAAAATATAAGAATACTAATGCATGTAAAAAAAGAGAATTATCATGCAAGTAAAAAATATAGGAAAAATATATGAATGCAAGTAAAAAATAAAATATATTTTATGCAAATAAAAAATATTAATGCAAGCAAAAAAAAATTATGCAAGTAAAAAAAACTAGAATATTTCTGCAAGTAAATTATTTTTATATTCATGCAAGTAAAAAGTAAAATATATTTTATGCAAATAAAAATTAGAATATTAATGCAAGTAAAAAAGAGAATTATCATGCAAGTAAAAAATATTAGAATATTTAAGCAAGTATAATATTAGCATATAAATGCAAGTAAAAAATAAAAGATATTTTATCCAAATAAAAATATAAGAATATTAATGCAAGTAAAAAATAGAATTATCATGCAAGTAAAAAAATATTCAAATACTTATGCATGTAAAAGAATGTTAAAAATGTTCAAAAAATGTTAAATTATTCATTCAAGTAAGAAAATACAATATTTATGCAAGTAAAACTGAAATGAAATCAAATACATTGCAAAACACAATGCATTTCATCTGTGCTGTATATGTACATGCATACACTCACAAACACATGCTCATCTGTTCCTGCTGAAGCCAAACCCACGGGGTAATAAAATACACTTTAACACGGATACATTTGTCCAAAATGAATTGATGTTTTAAAAACTGTTTTTACAGCCAATTAACAGGCACATCATCACCTTAAAATCAATTATGACATTTCTATGCGCCATATCAACCCCAATTCTGTTCCACATAGAAATAAATGCGCAGAAACGGACAGTGATTTGGCAGAGATGTGCAGAGAACATTCCACATCGGTTCTGAAGCTGAAGCTGAGATCACACACACACACACAGGAAACTGACTTCATTTCCTCTGTGCATTGCTCAATGGAAAACACACAGTCCACTGGACCTGGTTCATATAATTCTCTCCTGGATCTCATCTGGGCTTTAACACACACACACACACACACACACACACACACACACACACACACACACACACACACACACACACACACACACACACACACACACACACACACACACACACACACACACACACACACACACACACACACACACACACACAGCTTTCCTGGTTTGATTACTATATCGAATTTGAGTCGCAGAAGTGTGTTTATCAACATAATATAATATAATATCATTATAATGTGGCTCATTCAATCAGAATTGAGAATTGAAATCTGTTTTTTAAAAAATAGTTTTATTACTTAAATGTTATGTTCTATACCTCTTTTTTTAACTAATGTCAACACAAGTTTCATGATTCATCACGATAAAAATCAGAGGACAAACTTGAGGTTGATTTTTTAAGACACTAACATTTAAAATATATAGTATATGATTAGAAAACAAATTAAAATCAATAATAACAACTGGATGATTCACAATCAATGAAGATAAAACACCTGTAAATGCATATTTATAATCAGATTTTAAGAAATACATTTTTAAAACTTTTTAAGAATAAAAATGTTGTCATTTCACAAAGCATTTATAAACAAAATCCTGTGAAAAATAATACTTTTTTTTGTCGTTTTTGGAGCTTAAATGCCTTCAGTCACATCCACTTACACTATATGGGTAAGAGGATTAAAATTTGATTATAAAACTCTAAAAAATGGCAATTAAATTATTCCTATAAAATGCAGATAAAACACCTGCGAACACATATCAGATTTGTACAAAATCTATGCATGAAACTTCTTAGGAATAAAAAAAGTAATCGACAAAACATTTTTAAAAATCCTGTGAATTTGATGCCTTAATATTGCTTTTTTTTTTTTGTCATTTTTTGATCTTAAATGCCTCATTCACATCCATATTCACTATATTAGAAATATATAAGTCATTAGAAGTCTGACATACAGTGCATGAGCCAGATTTTTTAAACAAAATCCTGTAAAAATTATGCTTTTATGATGCTTTTTTGTCATTTTTGGAACTGAAATGCCTTCATTCACATACACTTTCACAGAAAAGACGATGAAAAGTTATTATAAAACAGAGTATAAATGGCAATTGAATTATTCCTGATCATAAAATGCAGATAAAACATTTGCAAATGCATATTAATAATCAGATGTTTACAAAATATATCCATTAAACTTCTCAGTAATGAAAAGTAAAAAAAAGTCATCAACAAAACATTTTAAAACAAAATCCTGTGATTTTGATGCTTTTATTATGCCTTTTTGTCGTTTTTGGATGTCTCCATTCACATCCCTATTCACTATATTACAAATATATTTTACCACATTCCAAGTCATCAGAAGTCATATAAAAATTTTGTTGGAGAAACAGACTTCAAAAGATCTGACAAATACTGCATGAGTCAAATTGACTGATTTTATGGTGCTTTGTCATTTTTTAAGCTTAAATGCCAATGTAAAAAAACATGATAAAAATATGATTATAAAACAGAGTTTTAACTCTATAAATTCAAACTGAATGATTTCTGATCATAAAATGCAGATAAACACACCTGTTAATGCACATTAATAATCAGATTTTAAGAAATATATCTGTAAAACTTCTCAAGAACAAAAACTCAACTCACAAAGCATTTTTAAGCAAAATCCTGTGAAAATGATGCTTTTATGATACTTTTGGTCATTTTTGGAACTGAAATGCCTTAATTCACATACACTTTCACAGAAAAGAGGATGAAAAATGATTGTAAAACAATATTTAGTTTCTAGAAATGCCAATTAAATTATCCATGATCATAAAATGCACATAAAACATCTGCAAATGCATATTAATAATCAGATTTTTACAAAATTGATCCACAAAACTTCTCAGGAATAAAAGAATGTCACTTGACAAAACATATTACAACAAAATCAAATGAATTTGATGCCTTTATGGTGCTTTTTTGTCATTTTTGGACTCCACTCACATCCCTATTCACTATATTTAAAATATATAATATTTCACTATATTCCAAGTCATCAGAAGTCGTATTATAATTTTGACTGAGAAACAGACTTCAAAAGATCAGACAAATACTGTACGAGTCAAATGGACAGATTTTTTAATGCTTTGTCACTTTTGAAGTTCAAATGCCTCTATTCAAATCCAATGTAAAAAAAAAAAAAGAAAACAGGATAAAAACAGTTTCAACTCTATAAATTCAAATAGAATGATTTCTGATCATAAAATGCAGATAAACACACATTAAAAATCAGATTTCTAAGAAATATATCTGTGAAACTTCTTGGGAATAAAAGCTGTCATTTCTCAAAACAACATCCTGTCATATCGTTGATCGGCAAATACAAATTCATCTGCTCTCACGGATGTGCAGTTTGATTCTTTCTGCTGTTTCCAGCCAAATATTTCATGACAGGAATGTTAGGAACGTCTGAGAAAGAGAGGGAGAAAGAAAAAGAGACGGGCTTTATCTGAGCCGACAGCACCGAACAAAAGTTCTCTGTAAACAGCGCAAACAAACAGGGCCGAACGAGCGAGCGCCGCTCAAGACATCAGCATGAAATGGCCGCCGCGGAGGTGAAGAGAGAAACAGATGCTGTGCTGGAGGAGAGGATGGAGGGATGAGGAAGAGGAAAAACTGAGGACGAGAATGTGGAAAGAATTTGATGACAGACAGAGGAAAATAATATCTTCTTCAAAGCTCAGGAGACGTCATGGAGGTTTTAGTTACAGTATTCTCACATTTTTGAGGAGAAATAAAAATAGATATAAATGAGGCAATAATTATATAAAATGAAGGCTTCATACTGAGATCAAAAGAGATACTATGAACGAAACTTGAGTTTACAGCATCTAATATATATCCAAGTGAAAAAAAAAATAGAATATTCATGCAATTAAAAAAATATTCATGCAAGTAAAAAATGAAAACATTTGTGCAAATAAAAAATATTATAATATTAATGCATATAATTTTTTTTGACTATTTATGCAAGTAAAAATGAGAATATTCATGCAAGTAAAAAAATATTAAAATAGAAATGCAAATAAAAAAAAGAATAAGCAAGTCAAGTAAAAAAGTGCAAGTAAAACTATTGGGATTTTTTTCATTTTTTTATTTTTTTCATGCAATTAAAAAAATATTTATGTAATTAAAAATGTAAACATTTGTGCAAGTAAAAAATATTATACCATTAATGCAACCAAAACAAACCTAATATCCATGCAAGTAAAAATTAGAATATTAATGCAAAAAATATTAAAATAGAAATGCAAATAAAACAGAATAAGCAAGTCAAGTAAAAAAAAGTGCAAGTAAAAATATAAGGATATCCATGCAAGTAAAACACATTCTCTGACATTTGCAAATGCAAACTTGATATCTGCCGTTAAAAATATTTTTTCATGCAATTAAAAAAATAGAGTAAAAAAGTAAAAAATTAAAACATTTTAAAGTAAAAAATATTACAATATTAATGCAACTAAAAAAAACTGGACTATTCATGACAAGTAAAAAAAAAAAATATTCATGCAAGTAAAAATTAGAATATTAATGCAAGTAAAAAAAAAAAATTAAAAATGCAAATAAAACAGAATAAGCAAGTCAAGTAAAAAAAGGGCAAGTAAAACTATTAGGATATCCATCAAAGTAAAACACATTCTCTGACATTTGCAAATGCAAACTTGATATGTGATATCTTGCAAGTCTGAGAACATTTTAAGAAAAGCAAAACAAGATTCTGTCAGCAGGTTTGTTGTTGTGTTACGGTGGAGAAAATTGTGAATATTTTCCTGCATTAAAGATCTCAAAGGAAGAAATCCAGTTGCCTGTGACTGCCGTTAAAATATTTTTTTCATGCAATTAAAAAAATATTTATGCAAGTAAAAAATGAAAACATTCGTGCAAGTAAAAAGTATTATAATATTAATTCAACAAAAAAAATTAGACTATTCATGAAACGTAAAAAAACGAATATTCATGCAAGTAAAAATTAGAATATGAATGCAAAAATATTAAAATAGAAATGCAAATAAAACTGAATAAGCAAGTCAAGTACAACTATTAGTATATCCATGCAAGCAAAACACATTCTCTCATTTGCAAATGCAAACTTGATATGTGATATCTTGCAAGTCTGAGAACATTTTAGGGAAAGCAAAACAAGACTCTGTCAGCAGGTGTGTTGTTGCGTTACGGTGGAGAAAATTGTGAATATTTTCCTCCGTTAAAGATCTCAAGAGAAGAAATCCAGCTGCCCGTGACTGCCGTTAAAATCAGTGCGCCTCAAAAAAACAAATCTCTATTTATAGACGACACAGAAGCCTTTCAGAAACACGTCGCTGGCCTTTTTCCTCAGCGAACGAAGGGACACGGGGACGTGGCTCTGATATGTTCACGTCTCGGTTTTTTGGCAGGACTGAATGAAATCTGACCGTTTATTTCATACAGAGAATTTTTCTCAAACGTCGCACCAGCGCCGCTGGGCCGCAGCCAGACACACGCAGCTGTTTCTGTTATTTCTTTCCACTCGCTTAAAAAAAGATGCCAAAAAAAAAGCCACCATGAGATCATTTACTGCTACATTCTCTCTGCTTCTCTTTCCTGGACAGGCTGACAGGTGAATCGGGGGGAGAAGACGACGTCTTGCTGTTTATTTATACATTTACACAAGCATTTATCCATTTCCCCGACGTATCGAAATCTGAAAACCAAATGCAACGACTCTGAAACATACAAAAAATCTCATATTCACCCTTAATGTTAATCCAAAACTATATGACTTTCTTTCATCTGTGGAGCACAAAAGTAGACATTTATCAGAATGTGCACGTTCCTCTTTTCTATACAGTAAAAGTGCATTTGAGCTTTAAAAATGACAAAAACGCACAATTAGATCATCATAACAGTTTGATTTTACTGAACACATACGAAAACTATAATGCTTATTTGTCCATTTCAGAGCTCAAATGACGTCATTCACATCCATATTCACTATGGAAAATATATTACATTTACTTTTCAGAAGTCGTATGATAATTTTGTCTGAGGAGCAGACAATGCAATACAGTGCATGAGTCAAAATAAGCTGATTTTATGGAGATTATTGTCATTTTTGAAGCTTAAATGCATCCTTTCACATCAATATTCACTGTATGGTAAAAGTGCAGCATGCATATTCTCCTAACTATCTCCTTTTGTGATATACAGAAGAAAAACTCTGTTAAATAAATTAAACAGATTATGATTTTATGATGCTTATCATCATTTTTGAAGCTCAAATGAGATTATTGTCATTTTTGAAGCTAAATGCATCCTTTCACATTCGTATTCACTATATGGTAAAAGTGGATCATGCACATTCTCCTAAATATCTCCTTTTATGATATACAGAAGAAAAACTTTGTAAAAAAAAAAACTTAAATAAATTAAACAGATTATGATTTTATGATGCTTTTCATAATTTTTGGAGCTCAGATGCCTCCTTTTACATCCATATTCACTATATGATAAAAGTGCAGCATTTACATTCTGCTAAATATCTCCTTTTGTGTTCTACAGAGGAAAGTAAACTAAGTACACTATTGAGAATCAAATAAGAATCTTAAATGAAAAAGGTGAGATTTTAAAATAAAAAAGTAAAAGAAAAGCATTAATTTCTGAAAAGGAAAATATTTAATTATCAATAACGATTTAAAAATAATTTAAAAAACATGCAAAATACAATGTCTTATTTCTTTCTTTTGAATTTAGGGTAAAATATGACATGTTTTTATTAGAAATAAATTTAGATTAGCATAAATAAATTAAATGAAACAGATTATGAACTCAAATGCCTTCTTTCACATCCATATTCGCTATATGGAAAAGTGCAGCGTTTACATTCTGCTAAGTATCTTCTTTTGTGTTTTCTCCAGAAGAAAGAAGGTCACAAGGGTTTTGAGGTTTAGTAAATGATGACAGAATGTTCATTTTTTTTGTCTGAATTATTCCTTTAGGAGTCTCAAACACTAATTAAACTTACAAGATCATGCTGAAATTAGTAATTTCCCCCCGTTTTAAATTCTTTATGATCATGAAATAGACTTCATCTGTGTCAGTGGAACATAGCTGCAGGAAACCAGCAAATGACACTCGATTGTTCGCTAATATTTCACAAATCTCACACAAGAAATCAAGCACATGTTCATTAAGATAGTCCAAAACAAGGTTCTGGAGGGTTCACACAGACACACACACACACACACACACACACACACACACACACACACACACACACACACACACACACACACACACTCAGTCGGCTTTAAACAGGGTTCTCACACTCGGGTTCCAACAAAAACGCTGTCGACAGCTGGTGCGGGAGGCTGTTTCTTTCTTTCGCTGAGTTTTGGGCCGCGGCCAAAGTCTTACCTCCGTCTACACGCTGCTCCGTCCGCTACCTGTCACTCAAGCCGTCGCCATGGAGACCTACCTGAACCCCCCTCCCCTCCCCATCACTCCCGTTCTCATCGTTGCCTTCAACAAGAGCATCAGCAACAGAAACGCAGCTTCATTTGTGTTTCAGTGGAGTTTTTTGTGTGTTTGCTGAAGTCCAGTGACACTACAGACACAAATTCCTGACATAAATCTGTATTTTTCAATGAGAACAACTAGAAACATATTAAATCTGACACTCATGGTGAATTGCACAAAAACCTGTCAAGAACATGCTATTCATATGTCATCTCAAAAGCCATAAAAAGAGAAGAAATTATATTTAGCTAAAATGTTCTTTATGCAAAATATTTTTATTGTGCATTCATGTGTTTGTATTTTTTCAGTATTTTATTTTTTACTCTTTTTTCCGTTTTTGTAGGTGTGTGTTTAAGATGCTCTGTTTTTGTTTTTAGGGTGACTTTTTAACATTTGTCAATGGTCTACAGATCAAAAATAGCCTTTTATGGCTAATTCTGGCATATTTACAGTCATGTTTATTAATGTGCATTGCTCCTTTAAACAAAAACAAAAATTGCTCCTTTAAACAGAAACTTAAAAATGTGATGCTTTTTCAATAATAAAACATATTATTAGTTTGTCATTAAGATTTTGTTTTGCCACTGAATCAATTAAGCAAATTTTTACCCTGAACTCTCATTAAGGAAATGCAGAGAAACAACATATTAACATATTTGAATATTATTTAATTCTAAAGCAACTATTAGATCGTGATAATGTTTTTGCTTTTAATAAATTTTTAAAGTTTGTAATAAATGTAAAAAAAAAAAGTTTTTATATAAATAAATATTATATATTAAATATAAAAAAACATTTAAGTACACTAATTGATCTTGATTAAAAACTTCAGAAATTTAAAAAAAAGTAAGGTCTTTAATTCCTAAAAAATTAATTTTATTCATTTATGAATTATATTATATTATATAATTTATATAAATAGATATCATATATTTATTCATAATTTATGATGACCTTATTTAAATATAAAAAAAGATTTAAGTATACTAATGAGGATCTTGATTGAAAACAGTTTTTAAAAAAGAAAAAAGCAAAGCCTTTAATTGAAAAAGAAAACATTTAATTGTCATTAAATGAATTTAATAATGAAAAAAAAAATCTGTTCTAAAATCAGGCATCATTTTCATAATGCAAAATACAATATCTTATTTACTTATTTTAAATTTGGGGTAAAATATAACCTATTTCTATTAGACTCACTCTTTTAATATGTGTAAATAAATTTAGATTAGCAGAAATATTTGTGTAGACTATTAGTAGAAACAATTACGAATTTGTACAAAATATGAATCAAATGACTCTTGCTTTAACCAATGACGATAAACTTAAAATGTTGAAGGTAATGCACAGATTTAAAACTTCTTATCTTGAATATAGCGATGAAATATGACATTATATTAAATGAACTTATGAAATCAGTTTGATAATGTTAAAATAAACATGCCAGGGTAGCATGTCGAAGCTGTTCTTTTAAAACACCACATGCACAAACTCACCGCATGTGAATGAAGTTCACACATAAACACACACACAAACACACACTCTCTCTCACGGCTCTGGTCTCGTATGGCTCTATTGTCTGTAGATGTCATTGTGGGGCATATGCTCTCGCATGGCGTCGGAAACCACAAGAGCACAATTAAAAAACACTAAAGTGTGTTTACTGCCATAAACCTGCGCTGTTCCGGCTTATTAAAACACGCAGACGGACGATTCATCTTTATAAAACAACAACATCACCACAAACACTCCAACATCCGTCCATAACACTCCACATTCCCCTCTCAGCACACCAGAAACACTCCGTCCGGCAGCAATGAGACACGTGATCATCTAACAAAGAGACATGAGTGATACGTAATTATGCCTGAAAATGCATTTTCAAATCAGACTTTTTATTTTAAAAAAGATCCAGAAGCAAAAGCTGAAGAAGTGTCAGTCAAACGGACCCTAAACTCACGGCGCAGTGCCGTTTACAACCTGAAGGGGGAGGAAAAGATTAGGAAATGGATCCGTGCCGCCCGCCGGAGAGATCACGTCCCAACTGAGCATTCTGCTAGACCAAACTTAATTTAATTAACGCTGTATACTTTAAACAATCCAATGTGAGCGCAGACGAGCAGAAACAGAGAATGTTGTGGATCAGTCCTGATCTAAGCAGATGAAACGCAACGTTAAAATCACGGAAAACCATTTTGCTCATGCACAAAATGTTGCATGGTACATGCATGATGAAAAACCACAAATAATCGATGATTTATGTAGCTATAACACCATTCTTTCACAGTTCGTTCACATGATTTAGTGGAATCAAAAACAGCTGTGATATTAATCCACAGAGATCATCATTTCAATTTTTTTTAAATGAGCTGCAGGTTGGTTTTTACTCTGAAGCTAAACAAAAACTGAGCGACAAAAACACAGAGTGAACCACAAACCCAATAAATGCAACTCAACATCATCTGCTCAACATGAACAAAGATCCTGTGCATTCTCTCAGCACACGTGAGGAAAATAACCACAATATTTATGTAGACTATTAGTAGAAATATTAACAAATTTGTAGAAAAAATGACTCAAATGACACTTGCTTTAAGTTTAAGTTAAAATGAAGCTAATGCACAGATTTAAGACTTCTTATGTTGAATATAGCAATGAAATACAACATTATAAAATGATATTATGAAATCAGTTTGATAATATTATTTTTACTCTAAAGCCTCTGGTCTCTCACTGAACAAATAGAGCGACAAAAACATACAGAATGAACCACAATACACCCAATAAATGCAACAGCATCTGCTCAGCATGAAAGAAAGATCCTGTGCATTGAGATTCTCTCAGCACACGTGAATTAAACACTCATGAGGAAACTAGCCACAACATTTATGTCGCTTATTAGTAGAAATATTCACAAATTTGCAGAAAAGATTACTCAAATGACACTTGCTTTACATTTAAGTTAAAATGAAGCTAATGCACAGATTTAAGACTTCTTATGTTGAATATAGCAATGAAATACAACATTATAAAATGATATTATGAAATCAGTTTGATAATATTATTTTTACTCTAAAGCCTCTGGTCTCTCACTGAGCAAACAGAGTGACAAAAACATACAGAATGAACCACAATACACCCAATAAATGCAACAGCATCTGCTCAGCATGAAAGAAAGATCCTGTGCATTGAGATTCTCTCAGCACACCTGAATTAAACGCTCATGAGGAAAATAGGCACAACATTTATGTCGACTATTAGTAGAAATATTTATGAATTTGCCGAAAAAATGACTCCGTTTGATAATATAATTTTTACTCTACAGCTTTTGGTCTCTCACTGAACAAACCAAGCGATGAAAACACACAGAATGAACCAGAAACCCAATAAATGCAACTCAACAGCATCTGCTCAACATGAACAAAGATCCTGTGCATTGAGATTCACTCAATGCACTTAATTAAACACTCATGAGGAAAATAGCCACTACATTTATGCCGACTATCAGTAGAAATATTTACGAATTTGCAGAAAAATGACTCTTGCTTTAAGTTTAAGTTAAAATAAAGCTAATGCACAGATTTAAGATGTCCAATCTTGAATATAACAATGAAATACGACATCATAAAATCAGTTTGATAATATTACTTTTACTCTAAAGCTTCTGGTCTCTTACTGAAAACATGAGTGGCGAAAACACACAGAATGAACCACAATACACCCAATAAATGCAACAGCATCTGCTCAGCATGAACAAAGATCCTGTGCATTGAGATTCACTCAGCACACATGAGGAAAATAGCCACAATATTTACAAATTTGCAGAAAAAATAACTCAAAGGACACTTGCTTTAAACAATGACGATAAAGTTAAAATGTTAAAGCTAATGCACAGATTTAAGACTTCTTATCTTGACTATAGCAATGAAACAACATCATAAAATCTGTTTGATAATATTATTTTTACTCTAAAGCTTCTGGTCTCTTACTGAACAAACCACGCGACAAAAACACACAGAATGAACCACAATACACCCAATAAATGCAACTAACAGCATCTGCTCAACATGAACAAAAATTCACTCAGCACACATTAAACGCTAATGAAGAAAATCCTTCAGAAATATTTCAATTATCACGTGAAAACAAACACACAACAGAGCTGTTTTAGCACATTTACTAACATCTCATTGCAATAACATTGCATTGCAATAAATACAAATAATATATAACTCAGATATCATTTGTGGCACATCACAAACATTTAAGAATTTTTTTTTTTTAAAAAGGGAACAGATTTCTAAATGGATTTTATAAATGTAAACTGTTCTAAATGAATAATGTGTGCAGTTGAATTAGTAAACAGTAATTCCTATATAATATCTCGTCAAATAATAATGATGCATTATTTAAATGATTAATAATAACTAATTGTGAACAGTAATGATAAATTATTATAAAAACATATTTTGAAGGGTTATTGTTATGTAAATATTAAATAAATATGATGCAAATAACTTAAATAGTTGTACAAATAATGTACAGTATTTAATAATATTAAAAAATAATATTGACAAAAACAAAATGAACTAGTCTCTAACAGTTGTTCTCTTGAACACTATACAACGCTGAAAGCCGGTTTCCAACCTGAACACACACACACACACACACACACACACACACACACACACACACACACACACACACACAGTGTGTGTAAGCATGTCTAATGGTATTCGTACATCCAAACTCAAACACAAGCGTGCGTCGGTGCCGTATGTGGCATTAATGAGTCACATGAGGCTGAAAGTGTTTCCCGTGTCAGAAACACCTGCGCTGGAACAACTCACGCTCGCACACACAACGCCAGACCCTCGCGGAAATCGGCCGCGATCACCTTCACAGAGACGAGCCGCCGGCCGTGTTTGAAAAGCGTCCCATCAGGACTCCATTATAGCGCGGCTCTCTCTGTCTTGCCTCTTAAAGAACTACAGCACAGTACCGTCAGGACGTCCCGCGGGGCGTCTGCTCCGCGCGCGAACATTCCAGCGTCATTAGCGGCGCATTAAACGGCCCGTCCGCGACACAATACGCACTCACACTCACGCGCTATTGTGCGGCCTCGCTGCCTTTTGACTGGAGAGTTAAAGCTCTGATCTGACTTTGTCCGACTGACAGGTGAAAAACATGCTTAACACTGTGACTTACTGAAGAGGGCAATCCGGGAGGAACTTTCCGAACCTTTTTCGTCTGGACTTCTAGAAAAAAACAAAACAAAGACAGACGATTGATGAGCAAACACTGATAGAAAACACAATGAACGCAGTTCAGGTTGTGACTGACAGTCTCTGACGAAAAAAAATAAAAGCATGTGCGATTTGGCCTGAAGGTTGACACCTATTGAAGCTTGGCACCTCAAGGCCTGAGGGTTGATGCATTGTTAAGAAAACACAAATAAAACGCACAAAAGAGAAAATCAATATTGCAGACAAGAAGAGATTAAAAAAATAAACGGAAACGTTTTCTTGAAGGACTTTAAGAATAAAAAAAGCAGTTGTTGATGTTGATGATGATGGTGGTTTTGGTGATGAAGGCTCACCCATGGAGTCGCTGTGAAGGGGTCGTCGGCGTGGGTTTCCTGCGTAATGCTGGTAATACTGTGAGCCCAGTTTGGTGGGCGACACCGTCTCCGGACTGACCATCCCCACCTCGCCTCCCATGAGACTCGACTGGACACAAACAAAGGCAGACAGATACATTAGAGGCACTCGATTAGGTTAAAACGCACAGAGAGGACACGATTAAATTAAAAAAAGAAAGACGCCACACATTCCTGGAGTTAAACACAAGCAGAGAAAGACGTCAGAGACTCCGACAGAAAACATCAGAGCGCTGCTTAACATTTTCAAGACGCTGTTTGTCAAAGATACACAGATTAGGCAGATATTAGATGAATAAATGTTTTAGAACAAATCGCTAGATTAAATGCTGCACAAGTAATAAAAATCTGGAAATGCCAACGAAAACATTCAACAGTGTTTTCCTTTTTATCATCTGTGAAACTTCTCCAGAATAAAATGTTTGAGCTGATGAGGTGATCATGATTTTATCAAAAAAAAAAATGACTGGAATATACAAACAGATGCTTGAAATGTCATATTTTGTGCTACAAAGGTGCTGCATTGCTGTGTTAAACACAATATTTTTTAAAAAGTTTAAAATGCCAATTTGAACTTTATTATTAAAGCCACAATTTGATCAAAAAATGGCAGGAATGTATAAACAGATGCATGAAATGACATATTTTGTGTTAAAAAGTGCTGCATTGTTGTATTAAACACACAATGCTTAAAAATGGCAATTCGATCTTATTAATTAACGCTACAATTTGATCAACAAATGGCAGAGATGTACAAATTGATGCTTGAAATGTCAATTGCATGCTAAAAGTATAATAAATGTTGGATTAAACACAATATTTAAAAAAAAAATACAAAATGCCTTTTTGGATCACAGATGTTGTGCTGTTTAAAAGAATTTGACATTCTTAATTTCATGGAAAAATGACAGGAAAATACAAACAGATGCTTGAAATGGTATATTTTGTGCTAAAAAAGAGCTGCATTGTTGTATTAAACACAATATTTAAAAATGCCAACTTGATCTTAATAATTAAGGCCACAATTTGATCAACAAATGGAAGAAATGTACAAACAGATGCTTGAAATGTCAATTTCATGCTAAAAGCATAATGCAATGTTGGATTAAACACAATATTTAAAAAAAAAAAAGTACAAAATGCCTTTTTGGATCACAGACGTTGTGCTGTTCAAAAGAATTTGACATTCTTAATTTCATCAAAAAATGAAAGAAATATACAAATAGATGATTGAAATGTCAATCTTGTGGTAAAAAAGTAATGCCATGTTGTGTTAAAGCATAAGTGTTTCAAAAAGCACAAATGCCTTTAATTAATTATAATAGATGTGACATTTAAAGACTATTTGACCTTCATAATTAGTCATATTTCATTAGAAATGATAGAAATGTACAAAAAGATGCTTGATATTTTATAATTATGTGCTAAAAAGGTATGCAATGTTGCATTAAAGCACATAATAATAATAAAAATCAAATAAAGGCCTTTTATTAAAAGTGTCATGTTTAAAAGACCATTTGACCTGCATAATTTTATCAAAAATGGCAGAAATATACAAACAGATGCTTGAAATGTCAATTTTGCGCTAAAAAAGTAATGCAATATGGTATTAAAGCACACAATATTTAGAACAAAATTAAAAAGGGACTTTAATTAAGATCATAAAAGTTATGACATCTGAAAGATGACTTTCATAATTAGTCTTAATTTCATTAAAAAATGATAGACATATACACAAAAATGCTTGAAAAGATGCTATAAAATGATGACATGTTGCATTAAAGTGCAAATAAAAGCCTATTAAATTAGGATTATAAAAGTTGTGATGTTTAAAAAATGTTTTGACCTTCATGATTAAAAAAAATGGCAGAAATATACAAACAGATGCTTGAAATGTCAGATTTGTGCTAAAAAAGTAATCCAATATGGTATTAAGGCACACAGTATTTAGAAAACAGTCAAAAAAGGTCTATAATTAAGATTATAAAAGTTAAAAATACCATTTGACCTTCATAATTTCATGAAAAAATGGCAGTAACATACAAAGAGATGCTTAAAACATACATCTTGTGCTAAAATGCAATGCAATATGATTTTAAAGGACACAGTATTTAGAAAAAAACAAAAGACTTAATACAATATAACCTTTATAATTAGTCATAATTTCATTAAAAATGATACAAATGTACAAAAAGATGTTTAAAAAGACGCTATAAAATGATGCCATGTTGCATTAAAGTGCAGAAACTATTTAAACATTTCAAATAAAGGCCTTTAATTAGGAATAATAAAAGTTGTGATGTTTAAAAGACCAATTGACCTTCATAATTAACGTCAAAAATAAAGAGAAATATACACACACGTGCTTAAAATGTCATAACTTTGGCTAAAAAAGTGATACAATATTGTATTAAAACACGCAATATTTAGAACAAAATTTAAAAAGGACTTCATTTAAAAAGAAAGACAATATGACCTTTATAATTAGTCTTAATGTCATTAAAAATGATAGAAATATACAAAAAGATGCTTGAAAAGATGCTATAAAATGATGCCATGTTGCATTAAAGTGCACAGAGTATTAAAAATGTTCAAATAAAGGCCTTTAATTAGGATTATAAACGTTATACAAACAAATATACAAACAGATGCTTGAAATATCAGTTTTGTGCTAAAAAAAGGAATCCAATATGGTATTAAAGCACACAGTGTTTAGAAAACAAAAAATAAAGGACTTTAATTAAGATCAAAAATAAAGACAAAAATATACACGCATGTACTTAGAATGTCATAACTTTGGCTAAAAAAAAGTGATGCAATATTGTATTAAAGCACACATTATTTAGAACAAAATTTAAAAAGGACTTCATCTAAAATCATAAAAGTTATGACAACTAAAAGACAATATGACCTTTATAATTAGTCTTAATGTCATTAAAAATGATAGAAATATACAAATAGATGCTTGAAAAGATGCTATAAAATGATGCCATGTTGCATTAAAGTGCATAGAGTATTAAAAATGTTCAAATAAAGGCCTTTAATTAGGATTATAAACGTTGTACAAACAAATTTACAAACAGATGCTTGAAATGTCAGTTTTGTGCTAAAAAAAAGTAATCCAATATGGAATTAAAGCACACAGTGTTTAGAAAAAACAAAACAAAGGACTTTAATTAAGATCAAAAGTAAAGACAAAAATATACACGCATGTACTTAGAATGTCATAACTTTGGCTAAAAAAGTGATGCAAAGCACACAATATTTCAAAAAACAGCCAAAAAGGTCTTTAATTAAGATTATAAAAAAATCAACTATGCAAATTCAGGAAGTTCAGACATCAATCCAGCATTCCTGTCAGTGTGTGTGTGTGTGTGTGTGTGTGTGTGTGTGTGTGTGACCCAGCGAAGCTCCAAAGCGAGTACACTTACCCCGCACAAACTCTTCCCATCATTACACTGTTCTCAGTTAACATTGTTCTGCTAATCAAGGCCAGTTAACGAGAGCTCGTTCGCTCATTCGCTCATTCACTCATTCGCTCGCTGGAGTTCTACGGAAGAAAAGAAAGGTAGCTGAAAGGAGAGAGGCGAACGGGTAGACGTTTGCCCCGCGTTCGGAAGTCTGATCCGGGAAGAGCGCGAGCCCCGGGTGCGAGACGTAACGTAAACTTCCTCCCGAACTTTTTAGGGACACTCGGGGGGTAACGTCCCGGGCCGGGGCTCATTAGAGGATGTGATAAAGTAGGGAGAATGTTTGCGCTGAGCTGAATTCAAATGACGGCAGCTCTCACAACAGACTTAGCGATGCTTGACTAGAGCCGCATTCACATGCAAAACAAGCTAAATAGGCCAATTACGTGGCGGCCCCTGGTCGCAGGCTTCCCCGCGGAGGAGAGCGGGGTCTGCCGCCTTTCACAGGCTAAAACAAAAGAGTCCTTGTCTTAAATAAGTCGCCCCCTCTCACAGTTAAGGAGGTTTTTTTTCTTGTGCAGGGGGGGACGCTAAAACAAAAGTGTCTCATTTTCCGCGGGACGGACGCTTTCTCCCGAGCGCGCCGTTGCCCGGCAACTACGGGCGGAGGAAGAAAGCCCGGCGCTCCCGCGGTGCCCGGCCCGGCGCGTTCCGCATGCCGAGTCTCATGCCCAGTTTCGGAGCCGGCTGGCACGGGTACCCAGCTGGCATCCAGAGGAAATATTAACAAAGATAAATGACACACACCTGAAGACGCCCGTGAAGGATTACCGGGCCGCATTAATAACAGCAGGCGCATGCTTGCGTGGCCACCAAATGATGATTGCGAGAAACCGAGAAGACATTAACGTAATTGGAAAAGTGCAACAAACAAAAATATGGGACAAAAGAGGAGAAACTGTGTGCATGAGAGAGAGAGAGATACGCAGAGGCTCCGTTGAGATCTCTGATATCTCTAACGCTTCAATGAGATCAAACCTCACAGATCTCGACAATGTCTCGCACTAAACTCACGCAAACAAAACTCCTCAAAATCTAAATATTGAGAAAATCATCTTTAAAGTTGTTCATATGAAGTCCTTAGCAATGCATGTTACTAATTAAAAATTATGTTTTGATATATTTATGGTACAAAATGTACAATATGTCTTCATGGAACATGATCTTTGCTTAATATCCTAATGATTTTGGCATAAAGCAAAATCTCTAAGAACTTTGTCTATTGAATCTCCTGAGTGCAACAGACAAAGTGAGTTTGTGAGTTTCAGAAGAGATCTCAACAGTGTCTCACACTAAGCTCATATTTGCAAAGATATCGAAGTTCATCATTATAGCAGGGAAATGGAAAATTTAACGTCTCAAATGTTTCTCCTAGAACACAATGAGATCAAAAAGAGAATAAAAAGAGTGTAAAATGTAATCTCACAGAGGAGACCTCAACAGTGTCTCGCACTAAGCTCATAACTGACCAAAGATGACTGCAATCAAAAAACAAAGTTATGTGCAGACAAAATAATCTTATTAGGTAAAAAAGAGATCTCATTAATGTCTTAAATGTTTCTCCTAGAACACAATGAGATTAAAAAGAGAATAAAAAGAGTGTAAAATTTAATCTCAGAAGAGATCTCAACAATGTCTCGCACTAAGCTCATATCTGCAAAGATACCAAAAACTGACCAAAGATGACTGCAATCAAAAAACAAAGTTATGTGCAGACAAAATAATCTTATTAGGTAAAAAAGAGATCTCATTAATGTCTTAAATGTTTCTCCTAGAACACAATGAGATTAAAAAGAGATCAACAAGACATTAAGTGGCTTGCTTGTCAAATGCATCTCCTGAGAAAAAGATCCTAGTAATATCACATGAGTTTCAGAAGAGAACTTAACAATGTCTCACACTAAGATCATATCTGCAAAGAAATTTTTCACTCTAAGCTCATACTTGCCAAGGCACAAGTAGACAATTCTCACAAACATCTTACAAATGAGATCTCCAGAGCTCATGTTTGCAAAGATACCAAAGACTGCAATCAAAAATAAAAAAAAGTTATGTGCAGACAAAGTTTCCTCAAACGTTTCTTCTAGACTAGAGATGTGAAACAGAGATTTTCAAGAGAAAAAGCCTCCCAGTAATCTCACTAAACAAAGGTACTTCAAAAACAGTCTCATTACTGAATGAAAATCGCAAATTAAATCTTTCTCTTTCGCTTCTCAAATGCTTCTTATGAGGAAAAAATACTCCTGTAACCCTACAGAAGAGACCTCAACAATGTCTCACTATACTGTAAACTCATATTTGCAAAGACACCAAAGACAAATGAGATATCTTTTATGCCTCAAATGTTTCTTCTAGAATGCAGTACGATTAAAAAGAGATTTAACAACGATGATGTGTCTCAAATTAAACTCATATTTGCAAAAATACCAAAGTTTGCAATCAAAAATCTAAATTAAATTATGTACATACAAAATAATCAAAATAAGATCTTTTTACTGTCTCTAAGGTTTCTCCTGAACCACAATGAGATTTAATAGAGAATAAGCAGAGATCAAGTGTCTGACATAAAGACGGTAATCTCAGATGTGTCTACTAGAGCTTCAGACGAGATCTCAACAGTGGCTCACATTTGTCAAGACATTTGCAATATGAATTTCAAAATGAAATTGTGTAAAGATGGAACATCTTTCAAAATACATGCATCTCAAAATAAAGCAAATGAAATCTCTTTGAGATCTCAAAAGTGTCTCAGGGAGAGCAATGAGATCAAATGGAGGTAAACTAAATCTCCTGCTTCCAAGATCATTCTAACTCCTCAGAAAAAGACTCTATTAATCAATTTTCTGTATATATATATATATATATATATATATATATATATATATATATATATATATTAGGGCCGGGACTTTAACGCGTTAATTTAGATTAATTAATTACACAAAAATAACGCGTTAAAATTTTTTAACGCATTTTAATCGCACTAAGTTTTGCACCGCGGAACGTTTCTCACTGGATGAGATTCGGCGGACCGATTATACTGGAGCACAAACTAGCGTTCAGACAAGCCAAAGAACTTATACCAAAGAAGCTGCGTCCGTCCTAAATAGTATTGAATGTCCCAAATCGTAGTATGTTTAAAAAGTATTCCAAAGATTCCCGGATGGTCTACTACTTAACGATCAATGCACACTCTTAACTGCTAATATTTCCCGCAACACACTGCGCCGTGAACGAGGATTCGATTAGAACTACAAACACGCATAAAAAGTGTTAAAAAACTACAAACATGGAGGATATACGCGACCAACGGACAGGTAGAGAAAGGGGTTTACGTGATAAATAATCAGTGTGTAACCTGATAAAAACTATTTTTTTAAATGTTATCCGCGTTATATTCCATGTGCAGCAACATTTATAATGATAGGTTTGGTCATTAACGTTTAAATGCATAATTAAGCAAACACAAGAGCAGAGTTCTCGGAATGAAAGACTCGTTAAAGAACGTGCCTCTTGCTACCCTATGCTTGCTACACTTAATGGCAATATTGCACTGGTCTGTTGGACTTGGTTGAACAAAAATAAACAATATTTTGTTGCTTAAGCTTATGTATTCAGTCATTATTCAATGGTATACTAAAAATCCATGTAAAAATCTTAATTCTCACTGTTCTCAGGTCAAATATTTGCATGCGATTAAAATGCGATTAATTTCGATTAATTAATTACAAAGCCTCTAATTAATTAGATTAAATTTTTTAATCGAGTCCCGGCCCTAATATATATATATAGTTTCAGAAGAGGTCTTAACAACGTCTCACACTAAGCTTATATTTGCTATAAATATATTTGCTATAAATATTTGCTATATTTGCTATAAGATATAAGTAGACATTTCTCACAAACATCCCACAAATGAGATCTCTTTAATGACTCATGATGAGATTAAAAAGAAATCTTGGAGCTGAGTTAATTGTCTAAGAAAAGACTCCAGTAATCTCATTGGTGTCTCCTAGAGCTTCAGACGAGATCTCAACAATGTCTCACACTAAGCTCAGAATTGTCAAGACATTTGCAATATGAATTTCAAAATTAAATTGTGTAAAGATGGAACATCTTTCAAAATACATGCATCTCAAAATAATGCAAATGAAATCTCTTTGAGATCTCAAAAGTGTCTCAGGGAGAGCAATGAGATCAAATGGAGGTAAACTAAATCTCCTGCTTCTAAGATCATTCTAACTCCTCAGAAAAAGACTCTATTAATCAATTTTCTGTATAGAGTTTCAGAAGAGGTCTTAACAACGTCTCACACTAAGCTTATATTTGCTAAGATATACAGTAAGTAGACATTTCTCACAAACATCCCACAAACGAGATCTCTTTAATGACTCATGATGAGATTAAAAAGAAATCTTGGAGCTGAGTTAAATGTTCTTAGAAAAGACTCAAGTAATCTCAACAATGCCTCACACTAAGCTCAGAATTGTCAAGACATTTGCAATATGAATTTCAAAATTAAATTGTGTAAAGATGGAATATGTTTCAAAATACATGTATGTATCTAAAAAAGAAATACAAATGAAATATCTTTGAGATCTCAAAAGTGTCTCAGGGAGAGCAATGAGATCAAATGGAGGTTAAACAGAAACTAAATCTGCTTCTAAAATCATTCTAACTCCTCAGAAAAAGACTCAATGAAATTTATTTTGTATGGAGATTTAGAAGAGATCTCAATTGAGTCTTTTGCTCAATATGAACTCATTCATTTCTCACCAATGATCTAAGCTTCGTCTTACAGCTCTAAACTCTCACCCGAAGGCAACTACTGACTCATTTGAGTCTGTTTTAATTCTCCTAGTAAACTTCTTAACAAAAGCACTTCAACTCAACTCTCTTGAGAAATGAGAGAGCAACCTCTGAGCAATAAAACTTTCAGGGGAGGAAGACCGAGTCAGAGAAACACAGCAGTGAGATGGATGTTGGCCGCGTGAAAGAAGGAGTGCAGAGGGAAGCAGGGAGGCTAAAAAGAGCAGGAGGCCTGAAGCAGATGAATGAGGACCCCCGCGAGCATCCATCTCCTCGGGTCGGTCCATGCTAAATGGCCCGCGGTCTGCGGGTCTGGCGGACCCACGGGGGGCCCCGTTCCCCTCGGACCCACGGCCCTCAGACGCCCATGAGATTTGGCCACGGCGGGCCACCGTAGACGAAGCCCACCCCGCCGATAAACTACAGCCAAACTCACAGAACATCAGAAATCTCTCCTTCCCAGCGACCGAGAGAGATCAAACCTGAAACTAATGAGTGCAGACAGCAGCACCACAGGAGAAACCACCGCACCGTCATCAGCATCCACTTTAAAGAGTCTTTCTTACTTACGTCACATGAGCTGTGTTTGCTCTATATCTGAACAAATGTGCAGAGAAACAAAGCACACTGGATATTGAAGTTGGGTAGTTTACCCAAAACCATCATTTTGTCAACATTTGCTCGTCCATGTGTTTATTTCTTAGACAAAACACACATTAAAAATATAATGAAAGCCAATGGGGTCCAAAACAACAGTGAGACACTGTTTAAAATATCTCCTTTCTGGGTGAATAAATGATGAAAGAAAGTAATAAAAATCACAATCTCAAAAAATAAATAAATATAATATATAATAAATATATATAAAAAATAGAAACATATGTAATTGTAATTACAAATTTTGAATATACAGTTGAGGTCAAAAGTTTACACACCCCTTTCAGAATCTGCAAAATGTTAATGATTTTACCAGAATAAAAGGGATCATACAAAATGCATGTTACTGTTTATTTAGTACTGACCTGAATAAGATATTTCACATAAAAGATGTTTACATATAGTCCACAAGAGAAAATAATAGTGTTGATTCTTGATTCTTAATACTGTGCTGTTACGAGAATGATCCACAGCTGTGTTTTTTGTTTGGTGATAGTTGTTCATGAGTCCCTTGTTTGTCCTGAACAGTTAAACTGCCTGCTGTTCTTCAGAAAAATCCTTCAGGTCCCAAAAATTCTTTGGTTTTCCAGCATTTTTGTGTATTTGAACCCTTTCCAACAATGACTGTATGATTTTGAGATCTATCTTTTCACACTGAGGACAACTGAGGGACTCCTATGCAACTATTACAGAAGGTTCAAACACTCACTGATGCTCCAGAAGGAAAAACCATGATTAAGAGCTGGGGGTGAAAACTTTTGAACAGAATGGAGATATGTACGTTTTTGTTATTTTGTCTATTATTTGTCTTTTTTCATTTAGTACTGCCATTCAGAATCTACAGAAGATAGTTACATGTTTCCCAGAAGACACAATAAGTTAAATTTACCCAGATCTTCAAATACCAAAAGTTTTCACCCCCTGGCAATCAAGTCTTGTTTCCAGCCAAAAATAAAGTAAAAATTATTGTCTTGTTTTCAGAAAAGAGAAGTTAAAAAATTAAGTGAATTTTTGCCTGAAACAAGCAAAATAATCTACCACTGGGGTAAGCAAAATAATCTAGTTTTCTTCTTGAAATAAGACTATTTTGCTTACCCCACTGGCAAATTATTTTGCATGCTTTAAGTAAAAACGCACTTAATTTTGATACATTTTTCCTGAAAACAAGACAATAATTTTCACTATTTTCGACTTCAACTGTATATACAGCATTTGCTTTGCTATTATTGGTTAATATCATTTCCCCACCCACTCAGCTTTAATTACATCAGCAGAGAAAGTCAAGCTAAGAAAGTGATTAAAATTTGAATAAAAGCAGCTTTTTAATTGGACTAAATGAACACATTTGCATTGGATGTCAATGCAACAAGTGACTCAACATTTGCAATAATTGTGCACAATAAATTTAAGTAGCAAATGACATATTTTCATCAAAATGAGTGAATTTGAAGTGCGTATAAAATGTAAAATTCAATGTCTTTGTTTCTGGTGCTGCGGTTGAACTCAAATGATGCATTAACAGCTGTGTTCATCCATAATTCCTCTGTTTCAGTGTGTTACAGACCGACAGAGACCGTATATGACACCTGAACTCATGAGGATCGGAGAATGTGTGTGTGTGTGTGTGTGTGTGTGTGTGTGTGTGTGTGTGTGTGTGTGTGTGTGTGTACAGGTGTGCTGTTCTGTGTTCTGATAATTAATGGCTGGAGGAGACGCTCACATGCATCAGTTTCCTCCTGCAGAGCTCTGACACGTGTGTGTGTGTGTGTGTGTGTGTGTGTGTGTGTGTGTGTGTGTGTGTGTTTTGGGAAGTAACGGCGGGGGATTCAGCTCGGACTGTGTGCGTAAAGGTGGATTAGTTCACCGCGCACACACACACACACACACACACACACACACACACACAGAGTCTCTGCTGTGTCATCACTGCTCCTCGGGAGCAGCTGAGACAGTTCTCTGACCTTTGACCCCTGCTCTGCGGGACGCGCTCATCACTGCCTCATTACTCAGTGCTGAGTGTGTGTGTGTCTGTGTGTGTGTGTGTGTGTGTGTGTGTGTGTGTGTGTGTGTGTGTGTGTGTGTGATGGCATTCCAGAGCAGTGTGAACATTTCATCATCATCATCATCCTCAGAATGCAATACTAGCCCACTGCATACTGCAACTATTTAAAACATTTCCCAAGATCACAAAGTCAGAAAACGTCTCGGGTTACGTATGTAACCTTAGTTCCCTGAGGGAACGAGACGCCGCGTCTGGAAACGCTATGGGGAACGCCATTGGCGGGCCGCACTCTGAATCATGTCTAACAACCAATGAAATGACGGGGGTGACGTCAGAGGCGCGGTGACGTCATCAGCCAGGAAGTATAAAGCACGTGCGTTTGACGCCCGCGGCAGCTCTTAAAGGAATGAAGCGAGCGCCGCAGGGTGCGGGAATTATGGTCCGAGACGCGGCGTCTCGTTCCCTCAGGGAACTAAGGTTACATACGTAACCCGAGACGTTCCCTTCCGGGAACTCGAGCCGCGTCTGGAAACGCTATGGGGAACGAGACTACCAACGCCCCCATAATTTCCACACCTTGCGCTGTGTCAGGAAAAACAAGGTGGAAAGAGAAGGAGCCCTTGTCTAGCATTCCGCGGACAAGAAGGCCCTGTGGTCCTCGGCCCTCGGGCACACGAGGATAGGTAGTCTTCCTCTGTCTGGTCGCCAGCCAGAGCGAGAGGTACTCGGCGGCCCTCAGGCACACGCAGAGTCTTAGTCCGTTGTCTGGGAACAGCCAGCACAAGAGGGACTGAAATGACCATTGTCTGTACGGACAAGTGGGAGAGATCCTCGGTCCTCGGACCCACGAGGATAGTAAGATCGACCTCAGGAGTATTCCTCGGCCCTCGGGCTCACGAGGAAAGGGTAGTCCTTTGTCTGGGGTTCTGCCAGAACAAGAGGGACCCAAGGCTCGGCCTGGTGCTCTGCCAGGACGCGAGAAGATAAGCCTTTGTCAAGCCTAAGCGGACAAGAGGGCACTGCAGCATCCCGGCCCTCGGGCACACGGGAAGAGCAGTATGGGCCTCCGCCTGGTAGCCAGCCAGTGTGGGAGGCACTCCTCGGCCCTCAGGCAGACGAGGAGTCTTAATCCTTGGTCTGGGAAGAGCCAGAACCAGAGGGATCGAATTTACGCCCAGTCTGGTAGTCTTGCCAGAACGTGGGGAAGATAAACCCTTGTCTAGTGTTCTACGGACAGGAGGGTGATAGGATCCTCGGCCCTCGGGCTCACGAGGATGAAGTTCTCAACCTTCGCTACGCATTGAAAGGTGCAGAGGGAGAAATGGACCTCAGCCAGGTGGTCCACCTCTGTCTGGTCGCCAGCCAGAGCGAGAGGTACTCCTCGGCCCTCGGGCTCACGAGGAGAGGGTAGTCCATTGTCTGGGGTACTGCCAGAGCAAGAGGGACTCAAGGCTCGGCCTGGTGCTCCGCCAGGGACGCGAGAAGATAAGCCTTTGTCTAGCCTAAGCGGACAACAGGACACTGCGCTCCCGGCCCTCGGGCACACGGGGAGGACAGTATGGGCCTCTGCCTGGTAGCCAGCCAGAGCATGAGGCACTCCTCGGCCTTATTGAAGGCAGACGAGGAGTCTTAGTCCGTGGTCTGGAGAAAGCCAGAAACCAGAGGGACCGAATTACACTCGGTCTGGTGAATTTGCCAGAACGCGAGGGAAATGGACCATTGTCTAGCATTCCGCGGACAAGAGGGTTGTAAGATGCTCGAAGCGGAGCTTCTGGAGAGCGGAGGTTCCGTAGAGTATTCTCCGAAAGGGAGGAAATCTCAACGCTCAATCCTACAGCTCTTAAGAGTGAGGTCTCAAATAACCCTTCCGTGAGGGGAGACCTGACTACACTCACGCTAGTAACGAGGGTAAGAGCAGACCTTCTACTTGGCTTCGTGAAAATGCAAGGTGTACTCCTCGGGCCCTCGGGCACGCGAGGAGTCTTAGTCCGTTGTCTGGGAGGGCCAGAACAAGAGGGACCGACCCATAGTCTCTTAGCCTTGCTGAGTCCGTAAGCCATATAGAGAAGTATTCCTCGGCCCTCAGGCACTCGAGGAGTCTTAGTCCTTTGTCTGCGAAGCGCCAGAGCAAGAGGGACTAGATGAATTCGGCCTGGTAATCTTGCCAGGGCTTGAGAGAGGACCTTTGTCTAGCTTTCTACTGACAAGAGGTGATATGATCCCCGGCCCTCAGGCCCACGGGGAATAGTAGTCCTTTGTCTGGAGTTTGCCAGCACACGAAGGACCTCGGATAGAGGTATTGTGATCCTCGGCCCTCAGGCACGCGAGGATCAGAAAGCGCTCCTCGGCCCTCAGGCACGCGAGGAGGACGGCGATTAGCGACTTCTTATTCTTAGATAAAGAATGCGCCTCAAGAAGTCTTCTCCTGGCTAGGGAGATGGCTGATTTTAGTGGCTTTGCTCTAGGACGGATGAGCCTGGGGCGGCTCTGAGGTCGATATGATAAAACCTGACAAACGTCAGGGGCGAGGACCAACCCGCAGCGTTGCAGATGTCCTGGATGGGAACACCTGCAGTCAGAGCTTTCGAGGCTGAGAGGCCTCGAGTAGAGTGAGCCTTGACTCCGACAGGTGACGGCAGACCAGAGGACTCGTAAGCAGTAGATATGGCATCAAGGATCCATCTACTGATAGTAGGTTTAGCAGCTGGGAGGCCCCTCTTTGGAGGGCCGTAGCAGACAAACAGCTGATCAGATTTGCGCCACAGGGCAGCTCTGTGGACATACGCATCTAAGGCTCTGACTGGGCCACATGCAGTTGAACTTCCTGTGATCTGGCTCCAGGAAAGGAGGAGGATAGAACGCTTGTAGCGTGATAGGCTGTGGTGCTAGGGACGGGACCTTCGGTACGTACCCAACTCTAGGGTAGAGAAATGCTTTGGCCATACCAGGGGCAAAGTCAAGATGAGAAGGGGCCACAGAAAGGGCCTGAAGGTCCCCTACTCTCTTTAGAGAGGTAAGGGCTATCAAGAGCGCTGTCTTAATGGTAAGCACGCGGTCTGATATCTCCTCTATGGGCTCAAAGGGAGGCTTACATAGAGCTTCTAGCACGACAGCCAGGTCCCACGTGGGAACCTTTGGCTGCACTCGAGGCCTCAACCTGAGTGCAGCTGCGGAGGAAACGGATGACCAGGGGGCTTTTGCCCACTGAGAGGCCACCGAGAGGGGCGTGGAAGGCAGATATAGCCGCCACGTACACCTTCAGGGTGGAGTGAGCTAGCCCCGCGGAAAGGCGAGTTTGTAGGAACTCCAGAACTGTACCGACTGGGCAGTTGACTGGGTCGAAGTGGTGTTCGTAGCACCATTTAACAAACAGGTTCCACTTAAGGCCATAAAGTTTCCTCGTAGAGGGAGCTCTGGATTGGAGAAGGGGTCTCAACAACCTCGGTTGAGAGACCGGGCTTCTAGGAGTTGTGCCCCCTCAGGGGCCACACCCATAACTTCCACCTCTCTGGGTGGGGGTGGCAAATTGCGCCCCCAGCCTGAGAGAGAAGGTCCCTCCTGACGGGAATCTCCCACGGAGAGCCGTCGAGGAGGGAGATTAGGTCCGAGAACCATACTCGGGCCGGCCAATACGGGGCTATTAGCAGCAGCCGTACTTGGAACCGGCGCACTCTTTCCAGAACTCCTGGGAGCAGAGCGATCGGGGGAAAGGCGTACAGACGAAGCCTCGGCCACGTCTGTGCCATAGCGTCCAGTCCGAGAGGAGCTGGAGGAGCTAGAGAATACCAGAGGGGACATTGCGATGACTCTCGAGTCGCAAAGAGGTCCACCTGAGCCTGGCCAAATTTGCTCCAGATCTGCTTCACTACTGCTGGGTGAAGCATCCATTCCCCGGGCCTCGGCCCCTGCCTCGACAGGACGTCTGCTCCCACATTTAGACGTCCGGGAATATGGACGGCTCTCAGGGAGAGAAGTTTTCCTTGAGACCAAAGGAGGATCCAATACGCTAACTTGAACAAAGGTCGTGAGCGGGTCCCTCCTTGATGGTTTATATAATAAACTACCGCGGTGCTGTCTGTACGGACTAACACGTGGCGATTTCTTAGGTCTGGAAGGAAATGCTTCAGGGCCTGGAACACTGCTAACATCTCTAGGCAATTTATGTGCCAGGAGAGGTGGCGTGGGCTCCACAGGCCTCGGGCTGAGCGGCCACTCATGACCGCTCCCCATCCAGTGAGGGATGCATCTGTTGCAAGTGTGACGGGGCAACGAGGAGCTCCCAACACTGGGCCCTGAGAGAGGAACCAGGGTTTTTTCCACATGGCCAAGGCACGTAGGCAACGCCGCGTGACCTTGATCTTGCGAAATGGGTTTCCCCTCGGGGAGAACCCCCTGGTTTTGAGCCACCACTGTAGTGGCCTCATGTGCAGCAGTCCAAAAGGTATCACGTTGGATGCAGCTGCCATAAGGCCTAACAGTACTTGGAACTGTTTGACAGTGAGTGACTGGCCTAGCTTGACCGCATTTACTGCAGTAAGGATCGACTCGATCCGTGCAGGTGACA
>NC_133379.1:40757245-40782111 GCF_049309525.1 Garra rufa
CATTCAGTGTAACAGAATATTTCTGTAAAAATTTTAACAACATGCTTATTCTGACTTGCACATATTAATATAAAAGAATAAGGGAGCATATTAAAATTTATTGTGTTTTAAATTAGTAAAAAATTCTTACTGACAAATGGGCAAAACCTAGGATAGCAGATTTAAAAAAAAATGAATGGTATAAATTGATTTTTGTTGTAAATATGCCTGACAAGATTGTTACACTGAATGACATTTTAGTGGATGTCATCTGCAAATTAGGGGAAAAATGTTTGATATTTATTTTTTGCTCATAAAAACAAAAACAAAAATGCAATTAAATTAAACAGAAAACGTTTTAATATTTTTTGGGAAAAACAACTATTTAAAGCAGTATTACACTTATTGATTGTATGCTTATGCTTACCCTTTTTCGTCTTTGACCCGTATATAAAATGCATGATATTTTTTAAGACTTTTCAAGTCATTTGCGATGACTGAAAGATTAAAAATAAATAAATAAAGTCTCATTAATTTGAATAAGTCATAAGTCATTCTAGCCCAAAAAAATTAAAATAACTTGCATTCCATGCAAGATTTGTTCCTTTCTATGGCTTTTAATCAAATATGTGACCCTGGACCCCGTGGATCCCAATGCCAAAAATCATTAGGATATTAAGTATCATGTTCCATACAGATATTTTGCAAATAAATATGTCAAAACTTCATTTTTGATTAGTAATATGCATTGCTAAGAACTTCATTTGAACAACTTTAAAGGCGATTTTCTCAATATTTAGAATTTTTTGCACCCTCAGATTGCAGATTTTCAAATAGTTGTATCTCAGCCAAATATTGTTCTATCCTAACAAACCATACATCAATTGAAAGCTTATTTATTTTTAAAAAATTGACCCTTATAACTGGTTTTGTGGTTATAAAACCACAAAACCAGTCTTAAGTCGCTGGGGTATATTTGTAGCAATAGCCAAAAATACATTGCATGGGTCAAAATTTTAGATTTTTCATTTATGCCAAAAATCATTAAGAAATTAAGTAAAGTTCATGTTCCATGAAGATTTTTTGTAAAATTCCTACTGTAAACCTATCAAAATGTAATTTTTGATTTGTAATATGCATTGTTAAGAACCTAATTTGGACAACTTTAAAGGGGATTTTCTCAGTCTTTTTGATTTTTTTGCATCCTCAGATTTCTGATTTCAAATAGTTGTATCTCAGTCAAATATTGTCCTATCCTAACAAACCATACATCAATAAAAAGCTTATTTATTGAGCTTTCACATGATGTATAAATCTCAGTTTTGTCAAATTTAACCTTATGACTGGTTTTGTGGTCCAGGGTCACATATATCAATATATTATATATGAAATGTCCAGGTTTTCAAGTATTACGGGAATCTTGTCAGATGTTTCTCCTAGTAATCTCTCACATGTCTTCTCTACACTGTTAAAAATAAAGGTCTGATTCACAAAAGGTTCTTTGTGGCAAAAGAAGGTTCTTCAAATGATAAAAAGGTAAGAAAGAGATGACTGAATGGTTCTTTGTGGAACCAAAAATGGTTCTTCTATGGCATCACTGTGAAGAACATTTTAAAGAACCTTTATTTTTAAGAGTGTAGATAGACTTTCAATAGTCAAGACTTTTCAATAACGTCTCAAAATGTGCTCAGGTACAGTGTTGGGGAAAGTTACTTTTAAAAGTAATGCATTACAACATTGAGTTACTCCCTAAAAAAGTAACTAATTACGTTACTTAGTTACTTTTTATGAAAAGTAATCCGTTACATTACTTTTGCGTTACTTTTTAAATCTGGGCAGGGCTTGCTTGTTTGTTTTTAATATAAAAAGATAAAAAATTTAATATAAAATGTCAACTCTTCAGCAATAAAATAAGGAAAACAAATGTTAGATTATCTTGAGTAATTTTTGCTTATTAGTATGGATGAATTGGATCATCGAAGGCCGGCAGCAAAGACATCGGTTAATAAAATGGGATTAAATACAAAAAGGGATATTTGTATTATTTAACATATTTAATTGCAGGTTTGCGTTGAATTTGACTGTTTTTGTTCATTTTGAGGAATACTGTATCTGTGTTTTTAGTGAGTGAGATGAATTAATGCATGTTCACATTTATTCTAGAACTAAAGTAACATCTTACTCACGTTTTCTCTCAACATGGGGACAGGAGAGCTTTTAATCAATAAATGGGGGAAAAAGTAACTGGCGTTACTTATTTGAAAAAGTAACTCAGATATTTTCTTGTCAATTAAAAAGTAATGCGTTACTTCACTAGTTACTTGGAAAAAGTAATATTATTACGTAACTTGCGTTACTTGTAATGCGTTACCCCCAACACTGCCCAGATATGCCAAGATGCAAAGTCAAAGATCAAATATAAGCTCAAACATTTCTCACTTAATGCTCCACTTCATTTTAGAGCTCTAGAGTCTTACCAGATGATGACCAGGTAACTCATTTAAGTCTGATTTTGTTTCTCCCACCTTCGGAGAAACATCTGAGAGACAACTGAGTCTCTTAAGCTGTTAAAGAGCAACTATTACAGTAATTCTCATTTGAGTGGGTCTCTTACCTGACAGCCGTGAATGCTGGAGTCCCGTCCGTATGAGTACGACGCTCGATCCGTTTTACCTGTTTAAAGAGACAAAGAACAGATCATTAGCACATCAATAAATTTGTCTTCAATTAAATCTAAAAGTATGCTTCTAATGCTCTCTTTAAAACCTGACAAACAGAATGCAATTGAAAAAACAACCAAGTACACAAACTCAGAAATTTGCGCATGATGAGCGCAAACGGACAGCTGGCGTGAAAACATCACACGCTCAGGTTTTTATTGTCGAATGCTTTGACGAACAAATGCTTCGACTATTTGCTCTGGTTTGAGAGAACGAAGATGTTTGAGTTGTTTTTTTTTGTTTTACTGATGTTGCGACTGTTAAGAGAACAAAGAAGTGCGAGGGAGCTCGACGACAAGCGGTTCGGGCCCCTTTGGAAGCAAGCGGGCATGTGAAATCTGGTATTAGCGGAATAAAGACCTTCTCAAAGTCTCACAAACACTCGTCTACAGGCTGTTAATTATATAGAGGAACATGCTTGAATGCGTCCTGCCTTTAGCTGCACTGGGCCGGGCCGGGACCGCCGCCAAACACACACACACACACACACACACACACACACAGCAAATATTGTTAAAGTCTTGTGACCTCATCCAGTCATGATCAAATGAGCCCAATTACAGAGTCCTGCTTATGTTCTCCTGCGCTTCTGTGCTGACAGACCTGAGCTCTGTCTCTGAAACATCCAAAATGCGCTTTAATGTTTGTGACTAGAGGCCTTTGGAATAAGACAACGGTGCTATTCAGTACGCTCATTACGAAAGTCATTGGCATACCTCACGAAAATGTACTATGGTTACCATGAAGTCCAACAAAAAACATACTACAGTCATAATTACTCTAAAATCATCATGAATTAAGATGAAGATCGCAGCAGTTGTTATAGATGTTTCATGCATCAGAAGCCTGTTTGTATAAAGACAATAACGTTATTTACTAATATAAACCTTCAAACTCTTCAATCTCCCCCCCCCCCCCCCCAAAAAAAAAGAGTAAACAAAGTACTTAAACTTAAACTCTTTTACAAAGTAACTACTGTACTATTATTATAACATTAGAAATGATACAAACAATCATGAAGAATCATTAAAAGTGCAAATCTGTTAATACTAATTGCTCAAAAATAAAACATACTAGTTATTTAAAAAAAAAAAAACATTAATTAGGATGAAAGCAATTGTGTTTTCTTGACTTTTATATGTCAAACAAAGCTATCTATTACTGTAAACCTTCAAATACCGAAATTTATACTCAAAAAATTACCACAATATCCATAGAGTAAATCTAGAGCTGTAAAACGATTAGTCATGATTAATCGATTCAAAATAAAAGTTTGTGTACATACAATATGTGCATGTACTGTGTATATTTATTATGTATATATATATTGTAAATACACACTGATCTTTAAATAAAATAAGTATCAGCTGTACACAAAGTCACCAACATTTGGTTTTCAACCACTGAAAATGGGTCACATTCAACAATTCAGACATTGAGATTCCCATATCTCTGGGACTAAATGATGAAGGGTCTTGAAAATTAAGATTCTAAAATAAATATTTATGAAGAACTAGAATCTAAAATCACACTGTGATACCTTTAATACTTCTTGAGTTATAGGCACTCAAACTTTGAAAAAATAATATTTATGGCACTCAGACTGGTATGTTCAATGCAGTTGTCTTGACAGAAAGAAATGAGATACAGCTCTAGTTTTAACATTATTTGTTCTTTAGAAATTCCTTTTTAAAAGAAAATAAGTATCGTATTTTTTCAAACTAACTCACATTTGGTTTTTGACCACTGAAAATGTGTACATCTTAACGATTTACTCCTGGAGCCATATCAAAATTCCAATATCTCTGGAACCAAATCTCATACAGCATTAAAAAAAAAGATGCTAAAAGAAAACGTTGTTAAGACCCAATATCTAAAAGGGCATTCAAATATCTTTAATACTTCCTGAGTTACAGGCATGCAAACTTTGGAGAAAAACTTTGAAAAGTGCTGTTTCCCCATTTTTTAATGGTCACCATTGGAACATAATGCAACAAAGATTGCTAAGGGCAACATATTTTACTATAATAACTACCAATCTCTATTTAAAAATAAGATAATGATGCTGCCATCTTTCTGAAGTCATTTTTAACCCCCTGTAACTTGACTCTGAATCTAAAGTGAAAGTTGCCATTTTGACCTCCCTCTACAAAATAGTGGATTACTCAGTAAATATTCATCCATGACATTTGATATTTTGGCTTTCATCACTATACATGTCTATCTTTCTTTAGAATAAATATTAGCAAAATCTAAAATATGAGCCAGGGAAGTTTTTGAAATTTGCTTGATTTGACACAAAATTACCCATCTTTATAACTCATAAATGAAGATGAACATCTCAGTGGGTGCTTTTTATAAACATCCATCTTAAATAAAATGTTTTATGTATCAATAGCCCAACTGAAAAAAGAAAACAAAGGTATTTACTACTGTAAACCTTCAAACACTTATCGTTAAAAAATATTGCCTTGTTAACCAGAGTAAAAAACAAACTTCAGACACTGAAACTCTGAAATCTTCATAAATGAAGATAAAAATACATCAGCAGTTATACAAAAACACACAGCAGTTAAACAGACGTTTAATCTGTCAAACGCCCATCTGAATAAAGACAACAATGCTATTTACTACTGTCAACCTTCAAACACTATGATTTTATAAAATCCCTCAACAATAACCAGTAACCACAGAGTATAACAAAGTACTGTACATACTACCATACAGGCCAACTGAATAAAGACACCAAATTAAGCTATTTCATGATCCAAACCTAACTTTTTTTTTTTTTTTAATAAATAGTGTAAAAACATTAATCGGTCAAAAAAATGACCATGGTAAGTCTTAGTTGTACAAATTGAATATGATTGTGATTTTTCTTTCATTTTTAATGCTAAAACTTGGCCAGCACTGTACTTTTACTATGGTATTTTGGCAAAAAAACTATGGTTAACGTAGTGAATTTTTCAATTTTCCACCATGGGGAATACATGTACTGAATCAGTAAAAGAAAAAGCACAAAAAACACAGAGCAAATGAAAAAATCACAAAATAAAATAGAAGTAGTATAAACTCTTGCACACACAGGATTCATTGTACTCTGAACATTGTTGTGAACATTTACCAGGTGGCGTCCCAGAACATGTTGAATCCTCAAAGGTCAAACAAGAACAAAGGTCAACAACTACCACATGCATGACCTGCGTCTAAACACACAGCAAAATCTGCTGCATTGATCTGAATCACGATGCAAAACACATGAACATCACTGCGCTCATTTCAACACTGTACATTTGACTGCACACAAATGCAGAATGTCCAAAATATGTTTCATACACGCAAACACGGACAAATATCACATGTGAATCACATTCACCAAGACTTGTCCGTTTTATCAGTGAAATAAACCATCTTTCTTGTTCTTCCGAACGTTTAACAGTTTCCGAAGACAGTTGTTGTGTTTCCTTGAGAGATCCTGACGTGTTGCTGGATCCAGACACACAACTTTATAAATCCTGCTAATCCAAAGGACCGTGAATCTGGAAGTGGGAACGAAATCCGGAAGAGAGCTGGAATAGGACAGGAATGCCACAGACAGAACATCACTCCGGAAAAACGCACACATTGAGCACAGATGCTGGATGTGTACAGCTCTCGCTCTCTTTTTTTGCCAGCTTTTACTTTAGTTTGTTCTTTAGCTTGTAGCAGAGTTTTGAGATCAGATTTAAGACCTGTATCATTAAAATAATACCATACGTCCATATAGAACAAATCCATACTTAATCTATACTTAAGACAAGGTGAACAGGGTAAAAATGTTAACTAACAGATGTCACCATACTTTCCCATACAGTAGATTGAAACAATTGTTTTGTATTACAGAATTTCGGAAATAGTATGTTAAAACATGAAAATGAGGTATCGTATGATTAAATATGCACAGATTTACAGAAAATTCATATGAATATTGAATAAGATGCAAAATTCTTGTTTCATTTTGTTAACATATTAGGGTTAAATGTTTTTATGGAAGGGATTTTGGATTTCTTATTTCATCACTTCATAAATGAGAAAACACTGTCAACAGTCAGAAAAAAAAAAACATTTTCACCATGTTTTTAGGAATAAAATGTTACATAAATAAAGGCGACTGATTTATGAACAAACCCCACAGTAAAAACCTTCAGAATGTAGATAGAAATAAAACTCTAAGTTTTGGTGTGTGTAAGTGCTGCCAAAGTGGAGAAAAAACTTTTTAAAGATATGGATTGCAACCAAAATCTACAGATGCAAATAGATAAAGTGCAAAAAAATAAATGCTTATGGATGCATTTTAGATACTTTCTTTCCACTAGCCTGAAAGAAGCAAAATAACCTAATATCTCAAGAAAATTCAACAGGGTAACTGCAACTACATATTATGTTTTGAAATAGTTTTTTTTGCCATTATATCAATACATATGTATGAGAGACTGACCAATATTGGATGTTTTTCAATTAAATGTGCAGAAATCACATTTATTTAATTATAATTAAATAAATGTAATTAAATGTAATTAAATAAATAAATTATAATTTATTTAATTACATCACATCCTTACACACATTCATATTAGATTTAAGACCTCTAACATACTGATAATTTAGACTTTTTATGACCTTACATTTGATAAACCTGACATTTTAAGACTTTTTTATTTTCCGCTCCTTTCTTTTGTCCTACTAATGTCTGCTTTTAAACATCACTGATCTGCTGCTGGTTTCTCATGTTCCCTCATTAGCTCATGTCTTTGTTTATCCGCTGATATTTTAACGCTAATAATATCGTTTTGCTCTGATCTCTGACTTTTAGCATGGGCTGATTTCTCCCGCTGTTTGCGCGAGGACGCCTGAGTCACGCTGAAGTTTCTCTGCGGTTTTGACAGGCTATGAGGGTGTTTTCAGCACACGCATGACAGCCCCTCATTACACGGGAGAACACGCGCCCCGTGAATAAGTGGTTTTGTTATGGATAATAACTGGCTCATAATCATCAGCTAGTCAAAGACAAACCCGCTCTGACTCATCGACACCGGCAGATTATGGATTATATTCAGAGTTTCCATTGCGCCGGAGTTTCTCGGGACCAGCTGCGTATCATCGCTGTCGTTAGTACATGTTATGCGAAATACAGACATCATATGTTTTCCTCAGGAAAAACTGCTGAGAAGCACAAAAACAAGCTATTTTCCTTGTTTGGGCCTGTAGCTCATTGCGCTAATAAATCGCGTTGACAAAATGAAGATTACGTTCAATCTATCACATCCATCCGCACGCCTGCACCGCAGAGCTAAACTCAGCGTAAAAAACACACTACCAAAGCAGTGGCACATCTTTAGCTTAAACCGCAAAAAACATTGATTTGCATTCAGAAGTGATCATTACAACACAAAGCGGCACGATTGAGACCGTCTTGCTGCCAAACCGAGATCAAGCAGGTAGAATTAACGCAGAAACGGGCCGTTATCAGCAGAGCGAAAGGTGCCGCTCATAATCGTCTTTCTCACACACGCAGCTTCTCGCAGCCAGATTCATCCGTGCCAGAGTTTTTAGGGGGGGCAGGGATGAGAGAAAGACAGAAAGAGAGACAAAGAGAGACGGAATAAAAAATGTGCTTAACCTTCTGAAACAGTTCATCAAAAAAGCGACATGCGATCGACAGGACGCGTCTCAGTACATGAACATCAGACAGCTGCTCCGTACACACAAACCACAGCATCACACGACACACAAATTAAACGTACAACTTCAGATATAAAGACAGAGCACAGAGACTGTCATGTTACAGTCTGGAAAAAAAGATTTTGGGAGGAAAATCCTCTTTATGTCACAATTTGTTTGTTTTTTTGTGATGTGCAATAATGTTAAATGTCTCTACAACATCCATTTATAATTTTGACAAACAATGCAAAGCATTTCTACTGCAATTTATGATCGTTGCATAAATAAAAAGGAAACCATCAATAATAAAATCCATGAAATATATACACAACTTAGAGTTACATATGTGGTGCATCACCACATTTGTACAAACCAAGCCTAACCTAGACATTTTGTTTATGCAACTTATGTAGTCACAAATAAAAACAACAGCAACATATAAAGAGGGCAAAGGTCAAAGGTCATCACATATTTTCATAATGGACAAGATCGACCTAAGTGCTTAAAGAGTTAGGACTGATACACTTTATGTTTTTAAAGGTTGCATTTATCTGAATAAAATCAAGCAAATACAGTAATATTGTGAAATACTATTACTGTTTTCTATGTGAAAATATAGCAAAATGTAATTTATAGCTGTGATGCAAAGCTGAATTTTCAGCATCATTCCTCCAGTATTCAGTGTCACATGATCTTTTAGAAATGATTATAATATGCTGATTTGCTGCTCAAATGATTATAATGTTCAAAACAGTTGTGCTACTTCATATTTTTGTGGAAAAACACGTTTTTATCTTTGGCGAATAGAAATTTATTTGAAACAGAAATGTCTTAACTGTCACTTTTGATCAATTTAATGCATCACTGATAAATAAAAGTAATAATTTCTTAAGAAAAAAGTCATTCACTAATCTCGGACACACATTAGGCCTAAAGCTAAACGACCCACAAGCATTTCATAGAGACTATCCTCCATTTTAAACATAACATTCAGCCTGAAATACACAAAACAGCAACACCATTTCAGAGGTTTGAAACACAAAAGCTGAAAAAAATGTTTATGTCACTCATTTGGGTTGTACCGGGAAAAAAAAAAAGACATCCGGATCTATAGTTTGGATAACCGGAGGAAGAGACGGTGGCACTATTAGGCAGCTGAGGGCTGCTTATAATGAACAATAATTTGGAAATGATGTCTCTTGACAGGCAATTTCTTGGAGAAAATTAAGCTACACAATGTTTTGCTCTCCCCATCCCGATGTGGAAAACAAATATGGAACGGCTCCAGCGTGGCAGGGCTTCCTCTGGTTTTAATCCTGTTTGATGCGTGGTCTGCGCTCACGGAGCGGCGGGCGGGAGGGACGCTTCTCTCGCCCCGGGGAGACGCAGCGAGTCCGCCCTTCATCTCCGACCCTCCGCAGCACAACCTGCGGCCACGGAAAGCACATAAACCCGACCGCAGGCCCACGAAACCCAGCCGAGACCGCAACCGTGAGAGACGCGTTTGAAACGCAGCCAAAGCCACAGGCCGCACGCAGAACAACCGCCTTTATTCCATTCAATGCGGCGTAGTAACACTGCGAAAATTAGTCAAATATCCTGACTGACAGCACTGACAACGCATTTGATGTGCAAAAATCAAATGCGTACATATTAGTGCTTTTGTTTATGTTGAAATGAAGAAAAAATAATTATGCTCAGTGCAAAAGAGCATAATATGAAATTAAATAAATGAATAAAAATAATTAATTCTATATATTTGCTTTGCTTCTGATTGTATGTAAATGTGTATAAATGAATAACTGGGATATTATGCAATGTAATTCTTATATAAGACACTAATTACTAATAGCAAAACATCATAAAAGACAGACACAAAGTGACATTTTTCTTATATTCTTACTGTGCCAGAAGCTTAAAGAAACATAAAGCCGCATATGACACTGACGTCTCTGCGAGCAGGTGCAAAAACAGGACGGACTTTACATTTACTGCGAGAAAAAAGAGATTTGTGTGAGCGTTTCTGTGCTTTTCTAACTGCTGATTGTCTCGCTGGTTTTCCAGTAACTAACAGTGTCTGACAGCTAATCTAAATATTCCTGGAGTCACAGTTATACGGCTATGAGAGATGTCAGATATTAAATTAATATCTGTACCTTAAACAACACGTTACAGCAGAGATAATGGAAGAAAAAACACAGCTCAGACTTGCATGGACAGGCTGATATTTCTATATTTGACACAGAAGAAAATGTTTTTGGAAATCACATTATACATACGTAGAATAAAATATAAAGTAAGAAAAACGAAAATAATATAATACCATAAAAACTTTATAATTTATAATTTCAGTGTTAAAAATTTCAAAATGACAAAAAAATATGTTCCTATACACAAAGGTAATGTGTTTTTCTTTGTCTGGGTCAAATGTTAGATAATGTACAATCTTATGAATGAAGAAAGCTCTACAATATAATTTGCATCATGTCGGGTTATGTTTTTATTTAGCTTTATGTTCTTGAGCATAAGCTTTACATATAGGACACTCACAAAAGCCACACGCGTAACCGGCCTGGGTTATTTTTTAAGATGCTGTTTAGTGTTTACGTCTGATTCCAGTGGGCTGAAGGAGCACCAGCACATTTCCGATGTGAAAAAGCCAAAACGCATTTAGCAGCTCATCGGCTTAAAATAGTTTCAGTGAGGTTTGACGAGGAAAAAAGACAAGGTAGCGCGTTTTGGAAGACGAGCCGGAGTGCTGCGGCGTCTCTGATAGAATTATGAAAGTGAAGCTGGCACACGGGCAACTCTGGAGAGCCCTGATTGGTCAAGGTCGAGGTTCGGGGGTTGGACGTGCCACTGTGTTCTCGTGCCAAGTTCATCTTTAAAGAAGCGCTCAAAGAGCTTTTCATGTCTCAAAGCCAAAACTTACACAAAAACCTTTTAACGCCACACACACTCTGCGGGTTCGAACGCGCGGGTTATTATCAGATCCGAAAGTGCTCGGAGTGGGAGTCTAAATGTTTTTCTGACAGAGTCTAAACAGACACCTTCTCTAACCTCAAAACCACATAATTAGACTTGTCATCACGTCCATTTGAGTTCAATGAGGCTGCGTGGAAACGCAAACCAAGGATAATTATTTAAAACAGGGGGAAGGGTTAAAAAAAGCCCGTCGCATGTGGGGGAGGCCGTACGGACATGAATCACTCGTACTAATACAACAGTTTCCATGACATCAGTGGGCACCAGGCCAGCGTGCCGACAAAGTCTGAAAGGTACAGAAGGAGAAGGCACGGATCCGCGGGGAGCCGGCGTCAAAAGCGACACACACACGCACGCATGCACGACACCCCAAAAACATTGTCCTCCCTCGCTCTTTATGCCACATCAAAAATTAATTTTACACATACAGGTCGTCAACGCGACCCTGCTAGAGATTTTGGCTAGGAGAACTCAGAGTGAAGCTGATGCGCTGCGTTTCGGAGGATGCTATCGATAGTCAATCGAGGGGTTGAACCGGCGCATTAAAATTCACCGAGCCGGTGGGGGAGCCGTGCACTTGTTAAGTTCCTTTGAAAGCGCTTGATTGCATTCTAGGCAGAGACCCCCATGCAAAACAGCCCTCATTAAACGCCCCCCGACCCGTACACAGATCAATATAATCACCAAACCCTAAAACATCACGGCGCACCTTCCGGGAGGCGCTTGGCAAAGGCACACGAAATGCACCTGAGTTTGTCGGTGGCGTTCAGGGGTTGCGTCGCTTTGAATACATTTGGCAATTTGGCACGTTCGGCGCGGCGAAAAATTAACCCCGGCCGCCGTTACAGTTTTGGCATTAGTTATAAAGTTGAACAATTATGTGCGAGCGGAAAAAAGTTGGAACTGGATCGCGTGCACGTGCGTGTGCGTTCGCTGCTAAAATGCGGCAGACACTGCAGATTTTTTGTTGGCTCGGTGACAGCGTTTGCAGTGCCAAAGCCCCGTGGCAAACGGGAGCGATCGAAGAGCTGCGGATCTTCAGATACTCTCGTATTGGTGTTGGTGCCTCTGTAAATCTCATAATCAACATCAGCGCCTGTTCTCTTTTGTCTCCTACTTCTCGCGTCTTTTGTTTTTGCACAAAGACGCTGCGTTTTTCTAGTTCCTCTTTGTTTTGCGAAGGATTTGTTGCGTGATTCCACAATATCTGACACACAATGAGAACGCGAAGCTTGTTTTTGTCGAGTCTAAAAACCAAAACAATGTTCGCCATTGTATTTATATACGGAATAAAACACAAAACCGAAGCGGCGGTGGGGATTACTTATGCCGACAATAAAATACATCACAGATCACAAGACAATTTAGCCCAACAATGAACAAAGGAACGTCTCGCTAAAGCTCGCCATCTTACTTTGTGCAAAAGACCGCTTAGATGGTCTTAAAATTCACATCTGTACCGTATGAGAAAGACACACAGAAAGGGATCTGTGCCAAGTGGGAACGTTCGACGGGGCTTAGCCGGGAACGGCGATAACTCTGCATTTGCATGGCTTTATGGGGGAAAGCCGCTGTTTGCATTGCGTGGATATTTGAAGTGCACACAGGTCGAGAGCTGTTGTTTGTACCGCGTACCTCTTTTTTGGAAAGAGCGCATCGACTCGCTGTCAGAACAATTACCGCCGCTAAACGCTCCTGACAGAAGGCGAAGCGCAGTTCGACCGTGCTTTGATACGATAAGGCTCATCTCCTGCAAAAATCTCACAGCAAATGTCTGAAAACATTTACTTCCCGATTTGAATTAAAACGTCACCTCGCCTTTTTTCTCATTTCTCTCCTCCAGAGCTCGAGGAATGGGGCACGTTTCTTGCCAAAGTGTGTTTAAGCAAACAGAAGTGAAATACTGTATTCTGGACGGCGTACAGAAGCGCTAACAGGCATTGGAAACGTTACATTAAACGAAATAAAAAGGCTTCAATAACACCCAACGGCTTCAGAGGAGTTATAAAAGGAAATCACAGATTTGAATAAGCTCATTTAATAGCCTTTAATAGACTTAAGCTAATAAAAAATGTCCTTTTGAATTCATTTTAGCCCCTGAGGTAATCTCGCTGGAAAATAAAATGTAGTCCAGTTCAGAAACATATCCTGATAATTATGGCATGAATGAATAATAAAAGCCTAAAAAGCATAGGGGGAGAGCGATACGTTCGCTACTGATGATGCAGCTGAATTACAACACGCTGGATGAACGACCTCAGCTCAGTGTGACAACTTTCCTGAAAGTTTTAAAAAAGACTGATTAAACATTTATGCAGCAGCCAATGCAGGTTAAACAGTCTGAATTTAATGTGAAATCAAATGTTTAATGAATTGAATGTGTGAAAATGTAAACATAACCTATAAAATCAGAATTAAGGCTCGGGTTTTGTGGATATTAATTAATGTCTAGCTTTGATAAATAAATATTACTAAAAAAATAAACAAATGTAACATAAGCAAATGATAAAAAGTTAATGTAAATGTAAAAGAAAATCAACAATGTATGGATATTAATATTATAATGCCTATGTACAAACAAATGTAATCTAAAGATTTATTTAAATTAATAATTTAACACAAATGTAATATTAAAGAGCAAAAAAACAGTCTTAAGTAGCACAGGTATATTTGTAGCAATAGCCAAAAATACATTGTATGGGTCAAAATAATCAATTTCCCTTTTATGCCAAAAACCATTAGGATATTAAGTAAATATCATGTTCCATGAAAATATTTTGTAAATTTGATTAGTAATATGCATTGCTAAGAACTTCATTTGGACAACTTTAAAGACGATTTTCTCAATATTTTGATTATTTTGCACCCTCTAGATTTTCAAATAGTAGTATCTCGGCCAAATATTGTCCTATCCTAACAAACATACATCAATGGAAAGTTTATTTATTTATCTTTCAGATAAATCTCAATTGAAAAAAATCGACCCTTATGACTGGTTTTGTGGTTAAATGTATTTATTTTTTGTCTCTTTCTTTTATTAATTGATCACAGCTGGACATTAACTAAAATCCACAAATACACACACTCATATAAGTGTGAAAGCGACTGTCAAGCAACTTCACCTGAAGTATCAGACTGACAGACGAAGAACAAAGACAGAAGAGAGCTGAAAACACGTCAGAGAGACAACAAGGGAGAGACAGACAGGATGGAGGTGTCTCACTACCTGCACAGCTGCTGCTGCTGATGTTTGCTGCTGTCCAGCACCTGTTTGAGAAACACTCAAAACTCAAGCAGCAAATTCAGATGAAAGCAAGAAGTGGAACAGCTTTGGAGGAGACACACACACACACACACACATGCACACAATTAATATTCAGATGGAGTCCTAATAAGTAACTCTGAGAAGAAACTGCCAGAAATAAAACACAGAGTGACAGAGAGTGTGATCTGTTTACCACCTCAACACATAACAAACTCCAAGACATTTAATTAATCGGTGTGCTATCTTTATTCTATCCATCAGTATAGTTATTCAGGGAGACATTCACTCACCATCAATTCAAAACGGGCTCTATTTTCTTTCTTGAATGACTTGGTGTTACTTAAAACTACTTTCTTAAATTAACATACAGTCTGCACCCAACTAGTTAAATGTACTACATTTAGACGAATGATTATAAATTATTTATCCTGTAAAACACCACTGATAAATCATAAACAGATCAGGAATATGAATTAAGTCTCTCACGTTCAGTAATAGAGTGAACATTATAAACAGCGCATGTGTGTGTGTGTGTGTGTGTGTGTTTCTTCTTTCCCAGGGTCTCTAATGGCTCCTCTGCCTCCCCTGGTGGCAGTAATTATGGACCTGCGGTGGCTTTATGTGTGAGAGAGAGAGAGACGGGCAGAGAGAGAGACAGGCTGAGCAGGTGACGTGTCTGTAACAGCTGGAGGAAGCGGCTACAGCTGCTGAGGAGTCTGGGAAACCTGCGCCGTACTGCACTGAGTGAGATCTGACACTGACCAATGAGCCGCCGGCTTCGCCATGATGTCACCCTCATTATGAAACAAACACCCTCCTGTCTTCTGATTGGTCAATCCCGTGTGAACCAATTACCAACATAGTTTAAATAAGATCACCAATCTTAGCTAAAACATTCTCAATCTGAGAATATTGACCACAGAAATGAGCTGGATGAATTTAATTTCTGATCAGCTGAGTTGCGCAACTTCTAGGAGTCAGTGTGCAGAGGTTAATCTAAAAATGTCATCAACAAAGTGTACTAACAGGGTTATTATTGTTAACTACGACTAAAAACATGAAAACATTTTCATTACGTAGCTGAAATACTAAGGTGACATTTCTCATTTCCGTTTGATTAAAGTACTAAAATAACTAAAACTACACTCTTAAAAATAAAGATGCTTAACAATGCCATAGAAGAACCTTTTCGTCTAAATGGTTCCATAAAGAAACTTTAAAATCTGAAGAACCTTTGTTTCACAGAAGGTTCTTTGTGGCAGATACAGTTCTTCAGATTATAAAAAGATAGACAAGAAATGGTTCTTTAAAGAACCTTTGACTAAATGGTTCTTTGTGTAACCAAAAATGGTTCTTCTATGGCATCGCTTGAAGAACCTTCTGAAGCACCTTTATTTTTAAGAGTGTAAAACCGTTAAAGATAGACCTACTATGAACTACGAGGTTGATAACTGATGGTTTATACTTTTGTTAAAGCAACCAGGCCACATAATTTCAACTTATTTTTTAAATAATCACGTTTAACAGCAGAATTCCTGTTGAAAAACTACATTACAGGTGGTTCTGCATAGAGATCACCAACAAACAAAAACTGCAATAAGCAAGTCGCACTGTAAAGCACTGCGGATGACATAATAGAGTCTCAAATATACTGAAATATCTGTATATATGTGCAAATTTTGCCATAAAGTTATTACTATGTATATAATTAACAGCTTTAAATTAAAGGTTTGATATTTCTTCAACCAGTTTTATTTGAATATGTTGTTTGCAATGCTTCACAGGTTTGTTTTTTATCCAGTTTTAAAATACTTTTCAGCTTCAAACCAAAGTTTGTGATTCACTGCAAAATAATTATTTGTAAATAAAACAAGGATGAATGGAATATGTTTTACAAGGAAATACATACTATTTCAGTCTAATATACTTCAAAATTTCATATTTAATTCAATTAAATTAAACAATTTTTGAAATTAAATTAACAATTATATTGTCAATTTCTGAGTAAAAATTGTAAATCCTACTTTTTTTTTGTGATTCAGCTCATAGCTGATTGGTTTGGTTTGTGGCTCATTATTGAAGACTTTTTAAAATTTCTATTTGAAAAATACTTCCAGATCCAATGTCATTGAAAAAGTGGACTGAAAATTGGTGTAAAAACTGCTAGTAAATTTCACAAATATTTATGTTTTAAATATTTACTATGCAATGGCAAGTAAAACTTTGAATTAAACACTAAATTTTGAGGTCATTATACTGTATGTGACCCTGGACCTCAAAATGAGTCACAAGAGTTAATTTTTTAAAATTGAGATTTATACATCATCTGAATCTGAATGAATAAGCTTTCCATTGATGTATGGTTTGTTAGGATAGGACAATATTTAGTTGAGATGCAACTCTTTGAGAATCTGGAATCCGAGGGTGCAAAATATTAAGAAAATCACCTTTAAAGTTGAGTCCAAATGAAGTTCTTAGAAATGCATATTACGAATCAAAAATTAAGTTTTGATATATTTAAAGTAGAAAATTGACAAAATATCTTCATGGAACATAATCTTTACTTAATATCCTAATGATTTTTGGCATAAAGATGCATTTTTGGCTATTGCTACAAAAATGTATTTTTTATGGTCCATATGGACCTGTTTCTGCCACGGAATAAAAAAAAAAAGTTATTTTGTGGTTCATATGGAAACTTGTTTCCTTCACTGAATAAAAAAGTTTTAAAAAAGGTTATTGCGACTTATCTCAAAAAACTGACTTTCTTTCTCGAAATTGTGAGATATAATCTCACAAATTGCGAGTTATAAAGTCAGAATTGCAAGTTTATATCTTGCAATTCTGACTTTATAACTCGCAGTGGCAGTGGCAATTACATTTTATAAACTCGCAATTCTGAGAAATAAAGTGGCAATTGCATGATATAAACACAATTCTAAGAAATAAAGTCAGAATTGCGTGATATAAACTTGCAATTTTGAGAAATAAAGTCGCAATTGCATGATATAAACTCGCAATTCTGAGAAATAGTGTCAATTGCAAGTTATAAAGTCAGAATTGTGAGATATAAACTTGCATTTGCGTGTTAATTCAGAATTACAATATAAACTCGCAATTCTGTGAAAATATCAGTCTTTTTTTCTCCTCAGAACTGGTCTTTATACCTTGCAACTGCAAGAAAAAAAAAGTCAGAATTGCGAGATACAAAGTTGCAATTACAAGAAAAAAAAGTTCGAATTATGAGTTCATATCTTGCAATTCTGACTTTATTTCTTGTAATTGTGAGTTTATATCCCACAATTCTGACTTTATAACTCCCAATTGTATGTTTATATCTCACAATTCTGTAAAAATAAAGTCAGCATTGTGTTATATAAACTCGCAATTCTGAGAAATAAAGTGTCAATTGTGAGTTATAAAGTCAGAATTGTGAGATATAAACTTGCATTTGCGAGTTAACTCAGAATTACAATATAAACTTGCAATTCTGTGAACATATCAGTCTTTTTTTCTGCTCAGAACTGGTCTTTTTTTTACCTTGCAATTGCAAGAAAAATAAAAGTCAGAATCGTGAGATACAAAGTTGCAATAACAAGAAAAAAAAGTCAGAATTATGAGTTCATATCTCGCAATTCTGACTTTATTTCTTGCAACTGTTAGTTTATATGCCACAATTCTGACTTTAGAATTCCCAATTGTACGTTTATGTCTTACAGTTCTGAGAAAAAAAGTCAGAATTGCAAGATACAAAGTTGCAATTGCGAGAAAAAAAAGTCAGAATTGCGAGTTTATATCTTGCAATTCTAAGTTAATTTCTTGCAATTGTGAGTTTATATGCCACAATTCTGACTTTATAACTCCCAGTTGTATGTTTATATCTCACAGTTCTGAAAAATAAAGTCAGCATTGTGTTACATAAACTTGCAATCCTGAGAAATAAATTTGCAATTGCGAGTTATAAAGTCAGAATTGTGCAATATAAACTTGCATTTGCGAGTTAACTCAAAATTATAATATAAACTCACAATTCTGTGAACATTATTTGTCTTTTTTTCTCCTTAGAACTGGTCTTTATAACTCGCAATTGCAAGAAAAAAAGTCAGAATTATAACATTCTTATGTTCATATCTCGCAATTCTGACTTTATTTACTACAATTGTGAGTTTATATCCCACAATTTTGACTTTTTAACTCCCAATCGTACGTTTATATCTCCAGTTCTGAGAAAAAAGTCAGAATTGCGAGATACAAAGTTGTAATTGCAAGAAAAAAAAATCCAAATTGTGAATTCATATTTCGCAATTCTGACTTTATTTCTTGCAATTGTGAGTTAAAATCCCACAATTTTGACTTTTTAACTCCCAGTCGTACGTTTATATCTCACAGTTCTGAGAAAAAAAGTCTGAATTGCGAGATACAAAGTTGTAATTGTGAGAAATAAAGTTGCAATTGCGAGTTATAAAGTCAGAATTGTGCGATATAAACTTGCATTTTCTTTATACCTTGAAATTGCAAGAAAAAAAAAGTCAGAAATGCGAGATACAAAGTTGCAAGTACGAGAAAAAAGTTAGAATTATGACATTCTTATGTTCCTATCGCATATTGTGCGATATAAACTTGCATTTTCGAGTTAACTCTTTTTCGAGTTAAGAACTGGTCTTTATACCTTGCAATTGCAAGAAAAAAAAGTCAGAATTGCGAGATACAAAGTTGCAATTACGAGAAAAAAAAGTCTGAGTTCATATCTCGCAATTGTGACTTTATTCCAGTTCTGAGAAAAAAAAAGTCAGAATTGCGAGATGTAAACTCTTCTTTATTTTTTATTTAATGGCAGAAACAGGCTTCCATAGGTCCAGGGTCACATTTTTTGCAAAACAGTGTCTAAAAATCTTTTTGCAGTGTATTTACAGACAGTTAAAGAGATGCTTCATGCATCCGTCATTCAAAACCTGACTTTCGTTCTTCTGTGGAACATAAAATAATAAGAAACGAACAACACTGGCTCATTCCGAAACTGTGCCACATTCCCAAACTACCCTAAACTTCTGTTGGCTCTGGACATCCATGGCCTGCGGAGGAACATCGCATGGCCCTATTCTTTCCCAAAACCCCCTCGGTCAAGCGTTCCACTCCGTCGAGGATGGCGCGTTCGGGCCGGGGGGGCAGATGGAGGGTCCCGGCGGGGGGCGGGACGGACACACACGTGCGCGGTCTGGCACGGACCTCAGCCAGGTGGAGAGGGGCTCGTACGGTTGGGTTCAGAAGCTTTGGCAGCGGCTCTGATTAGGGTAATCACACAGAGCGCCGCGCACGACACACGCGGAATATAAAACACCTCTCGCTCTCAGACAGGACGCTTTAATGCTCGCACATCGCTCTTTCATAGATCAGCAGACTTAATGGAGATTCATTGGAGGATCTGCTTTGTTTTGCCTAAAAGACACATGAACTCAAACTCAGTTCATGTTCCTTGTTCCTTGTTCCTTTTTGTGAAAGATCATTAAGTAGCACAGGTATATTTGTAGCAATAGCCAAAATCATCTATTTTTCTTTTATGCCAAAAATCATTAGGTTATTAAGACCGTAAATACATCAAAACTTCATTTTTGATTAGTAATATGCATTGCTAAGAACTTCATTTGGACAAATTTAAAGGTGATTTTCTCATTATTTAGATATTTTTCCACCCTCAGATTGCAGATTTTCAAATAGTTGTATCTCTGCAAAATATTGTCCTATAATAGCAATCCATACATCAATGGAAAGCTTCCCAATTTAAAAAAAATGTACCCTTATTGTCACAATTTAACAATTTAACTTCACTTGATCAAATAGAAATAATTGAGATGACATGGCGATGATTTCGTAAAATTTTACAATGCATTAGCTAACAATATAATGAGAAATTTCTTAGTCAATTTCTTAATCTTTGCTAACATTATCTAATAACAAAATACAACTGTTCATTGTTTTTTTTTACTTCCAATTTAATAATATTAACAGATAAAAGTTCTAATTTTAATAATGCATTAGTAAATGTTGGCGTTAAAACATTTAATTCATTATAACTAAGATTAATAATGCTTTAAAAGTCTGTTTATGCACTGTAAAAACTTTTTTAATTACATTTTGTTAATCATTAATATTAAAGTTGACTCGTTTTAAAATCGCACATTCAATAATAAATTATTTTGTAATATAATACTTAATAACTTGTATACATTTACAAACATAAATCATTTTAATAATTGTAACAAATTACATTTATTTTATCTACTATTTATTAAAAAAATATTATAGGTCCCTATAGGTCCATTAAATAATATTAACAGATACAAATTTTGTATATTTGAATAATAATGTTGGAATAAACATTAATTAACATATTTCATTGCTAGTTCATGCATTTTAAATAAAATTAATTTACAAGAAAATACTATTTCAGTCATAATTTTTCTACTTCAAAATTTCACATTTAACTAAATGCATTACTTATTTATTTGCAATTATTTGTGAAATTTACTGGTAATTTCTGAGTGAAAACTGTGAAAAAAAATCATGTTTTTAAGTTAACAAATGTGAAATGTTTATGTGCTGTAAAAAACATTTTTTGTAATTCAATATTAAAGTTGACTTGCCTTAAAATATCACATAAAGTAATAAATAATATTGTAATTTAATACTTAAATAATAACTTTTATAAATTTACAAACATAAATAATTTAAATAATTGTTACAAATTATATTTAGTTACAAACTATTATTTGTAAAAAATCTGTTAAATAATGTTAACAGATACAAATTTTGTATATTTGAATAATAATGTTGAAATAAACATTAACTAAGACTAATATATTTCATTGCTAGTTCATGCACTGTAAAAAAAAGCTTTCATAATTGTAAATAAAACATTATTGCAGTACATTTTACAAGAAAATGATGTGTAATTTTTATTTTTTATTTTTATATATTTTTTTATATTTCACATTTAATTAAATGCATCACTTGTCATTTATTTGCAATCATTTCTGAGTGAAAACTGTAAACAAAAACAACTGAAAAATCAATTCCTACATATTCTTTTTTAAGTTAACAAATGTGAATTTTTTTTTAAATTGAGATTTATACATCAACAAATAAGCTTTCCATTGATGTAAAACTACAACTATTTGAAAATCTGAGGGTGCAAAATAAAATTGCCTTTAAAGTTGTCCAAATGAAGTTCTTAGCAATGCATATTACCAACCAAAAATGAAGTTTTGATATATTTACGGTAGGAAATGAACAAAAAAAATTTCATGGAACATGATCTTTACTTTGCTGTAAAAGAAAAATCAATCATTCTGACCCATACTATGTATTTTTTGGCTACTGCTACAAATACACCCGTGCTCCTTAAGACTGGTTTTGCCATTCAGGGTCACAAATGTTAACAAAAGGAACTTTTCCATCCTTCCTTTCTCAGTTTTTTCTTTCTGAAAGTCTCCTGTTTTGGCCTTGAAGCACGATTGAAAGTTGTTCTCCTGTCAGCGCGTCACAAACGTCAGCCGCTTCACACACCTGAGACGTGACTCGTGCGAGACATCTGGATTGTTGGGAAGCGCACGCGTGTGTGATTGTGTTGTATTCCTGCGTGTCATGTTGACAGGCGTTCAAAGGTGTAAATCTCTGTGTTCCCTGCAGAAACTAAACGCGTGGCGACGCTCTTCAATAACAACATCTCAAGATCTTACAGCTGTCCTCAACTCCACCGCTGTTTTTGTTTATCGGAATGTTCCAGGATAAAGCCAACTTAAGACATGCTGATTACCACACAACATTAATTGTGAAAACAGATGAAAATCACCTTTACAATGCATATAAATCGTTAAGATGTCCATGTCAAAAGAAATTTACAAAAGTGATTTTATGTCCATAGAAAGCACATTAAGTGTAAGTAAAGTGTCTACTTTTATGGTTTTGGAGAATAAAATGTCAAAATTAGGTTGAAATAATGTTACATTGTCATTCAGTGTAACAATATTTTTGTAAAAATTCAAACATGCTTATTCTGACGTGTACATATTCAAATGTATAAAAGAATAAGTTAGCATATTCAATTTTATTGTGTTTTAAATTAGTAAAAAAATCTTACTGACAAATGGGCAAAACCTAGTATAGTTGCAAATTTAAAAAATGTAGAATTACAACTAAAGTAATTTATCTTTTAATATGTCATAAATTGATTTTTGTTGTAAATATGCCTGACAATATTGTTACACTGAATGACATTTTAGTGGGTGTCTTCTGTAAATTAGGGAAAAATAATTTAATAATATTTAATAAATATTTAAATATATTTAAAATTTTTATTTTTTTTTTTGCAAAAACAACAACTTAAAGCAGTATTACACTTTTTGTCTTTATGCTTAAACTCTTTTTCATCTTTGACCCATATACACTGCCACTCAAAGGTTTGGGATCAGTACGATTTTTAATGCTTTTTAAAGAAGACTTTTCTGCTCATTGAGGCTGCATTTATTTGATTAAAAATAATAATATTGCGAAATGTTAATGCAATTCAAAATAGTGGTTTACTATTAAAATATACTTTAAAATATAATTTATTCTTGTGATGCAAAGCTGAATTTTAATATGATGATTTATTATCAACGTTGGAAACAGTTGTACTGCTTAATATTTTTTTGGGAACCTGTGATACTTTTTTTCAAGATTCTTTGATAAGTAAAACATTAAAAAGAACAGCATTTATTTAAAATAGAAAACTTTTGTAACAATAAACACCAAAGATTCAAAGTTTGAGGGTCAGTACATTTTTTCTTTCTTTCTCTCTTTGAAAGAATTGAATACTTTAAGCAAGGATGTGTTAAATTGATTTTAAAAAGTGATAACAAAGACTTATATTGTTAGAAAAGATTTCTATTCTGAACAAACGCTGTTCTTTTTAACTTTTTATTCATCAAAGAATCCTGGAAAAAGTATCACAGGTTCCAACAAAATATTAAGCAGCACAACTGTTTCCAACATTGATAATAAAAGTAATAAATCAGTATTTTAGAATGATCATGTGACTTAGAAGACTGGAGTAGTGGCTGATGAAAATTCAGCTTTGCATCAAAGAAATAAATTATATTTTAAAATATATTAAAATAAAAAACTATTATTTTGAATTGCAATAATATTTCATAATATTTCTCTTTTTTCTGTATTTTTTTGATCAATTTTTTTTTACTTTGATGAGCATAAGAGACTTTTTTTTTTTTAAAAGCTTAAAATCTTACTGATCCCAAACTTTTAAATGGCATTGCATGTACATATAAACACACACTGATCCTTTGGCACATTATAGGCCTCAACCATGAAACAAAACAAATAATTTCACCATAAATAATTAAAAAATGGTAAAAAACTGTAAAAAGAAAAAAAGTAAAAAACTGTTGAGTGGTAATCAACAGCAGGCGGTAGATTGTGTCAGCAGACGTTGAGTGTTTAACCCAGAATAACGTCCAGGTCAAAGCAGCCGCATGTTTGAATCTCCGAGACTGACCGCGAGAGCAGAGCGCTATTCACTCGCTCTTGTCCGACGTAAGCGCTTCTGACAGCAGCCGCTCAAGGGCCGCGGGTTCCAGCGCCGCCGAGGATGCTGGGTAAATCCGAGAGTCACACGGGTCAGCGTCTCCAGGCGAATCGTTCGCGCGGCGCCTCGCGATCCTTCATACAGCCGCCCGCAGACGAGCCGTTAGCGCTTACAGCTAAAATCTGCTTCCAGAACAATCCATTACAGCTGACAAGTTAAATGTTCCATGCGACACCATATGGCATCAGAGCAGGATACTTCATACAGGAGCGAACCCGGAGAATGCATCACAATTAAGGTGTTTGGCTGCAGTTGGGATACTGTCTCCAATCCCGCATCACTTCCTCCAGCTTCTGTCTTTCCCTCATCCTCGCACACTTATCTGTTCCTTCATTTGTTTGTTTGTTTAATTGATAGTCCTGCCTGATGTACAGCTCAAGGAAATCCACATATGACACAGAACACACACAGTATCCGCAAAAGCACTTACTGTTGCTATGATAAAAATACCATCATGAAAACCATTAAAATGACTGATTCTTAAACTTTTAACTTTGTTTTTTATAGAAAAGAGTAAGACACTCGCAGCCAATCGGAACACATTCCATGTATAATGTACATTTGTTTGGGCCAATTA
>NC_133379.1:40782611-40865652 GCF_049309525.1 Garra rufa
ATATTAAAAATAATAATAATAATAGTAATAATAATACAAAAAGAAAAACTGATTATATTATTTTATATATATATATTTTTTTTTTGTGATGTTAATATTTCAGGACAGAAAAAAGAAAAACTTATATATTATATTATATTATATTATATTATATTATATTATATTATATTATATAAAAAAATAGTAATAATAAATTATTTTATTTATTTATTTTTGTGATGTTAATATTTCAAGACTGGAAAAAAAGAAAAGCTTATATATTATATTATATTATATTATATTATATTATATTATATTATATTATATTATATTATATTATATTATATTATATTATTATATTATATACTCCAATATGCATAATATTTTATATAATAATTGTATTTTATTTATTTATATTCTTTCATTTACACAATCTAAAATGCTAAAATACTTACTAATTGTTTTATGTGTTAATTTTTATGTCAATATCATCTTCAAACTGTATAGCAACAAGTGATAAACATCATTTTGCTTGGTTTCTATTTATATTGTTTTACATTTGGGTAGCTCCGCCCACAGTGGAATCTAATTGGCCCAAACAAATGTACATTATACATGGAATGTGTTCCGATTGGCTGCGAGTGTCTTACTCTTTTCTATAAAAAACAAAGTTAAAAGTTTAAGAATCAGTCATTTTAATGGTTTTCATGATGGTATTTTTATCATAGCAACAGTAAGTGCTTTTGCGGATACTGTGTGTGTTCTGTGTCATATGTGGATTTCCTTGAGCTGTACATCAGGCAGGACTATCAATTAAACAAACAAACAAATGAAGGAACAGATAAGTGTGCGAGGATGAGGGAAAGACAGAAGCTGGAGGAAGTGATGCGGGATTGGAGACAGTATCCCAACTGCAGCCAAACACCTTAATTGTGATGCATTCTCCGGGTTCGCTCCTGTATGAAGTATCCTGCTCTGATGCCATATGGTGTCGCATGGAACATTTAACTTGTCAGCTGTAATGGATTGTTCTGGAAGCAGATTTTAGCTGTAAGCGCTAACGGCTCGTCTGCGGGCGGCTGTATGAAGGATCGCGAGGCGCCGCGCGAACGATTCGCCTGGAGACGCTGACCCGTGTGACTCTCGGATTTACCCAGCATCCTCGGCGGCGCTGGAACCCGCGGCCCTTGAGCGGCTGCTGTCAGAAGCGCTTACGTCGGACAAGAGCGAGTGAATAGCGCTCTGCTCTCGCGGTCAGTCTCGGAGATTCAAACATGCGGCTGCTTTGACCTGGACGTTATTCTGGGTTAAACACTCAACGTCTGCTGACACAATCTACCGCCTGCTGTTGATTACCACTCAACAGTTTTTTACTTTTTTTCTTTTTACAGTTTTTTACCATTTTTTAATTATTTATGGTGAAATTATTTGTTTTGTTTCATGGTTGAGGCCTATAATGTGCCAAAGGATCAGTGTGTGTTTATATGTACATGCAATGCCATTTAAAAGTTTGGGATCAGTAAGATTTTAAGCTTTTAAAAAAAAAAAAGTCTCTTATGCTCATCAAAGTAAAAAAAAATTGATCAAAAAAATACAGAAAAAAGAGAAATATTATGAAATATTATTGCAATTCAAAATAATAGTTTTTTATTTTAATATATTTTAAAATATAATTTATTTCTTTGATGCAAAGCTGAATTTTCATCAGCCACTACTCCAGTCTTCTAAGTCACATGATCATTCTAAAATACTGATTTATTACTTTTATTATCAATGTTGGAAACAGTTGTGCTGCTTAATATTTTGTTGGAACCTGTGATACTTTTTCCAGGATTCTTTGATGAATAAAAAGTTAAAAAGAACAGCGTTTGTTCAGAATAGAAATCTTTTCTAACAATATAAGTCTTTGTTATCACTTTTTAAAATCAATTTAACACATCCTTGCTTAAAGTATTCAATTCTTTCAAAGAGAGAAAGAAAGAAAAAATGTACTGACCCTCAAACTTTGAATCTTTGGTGTTTATTGTTACAAAAGTTTTCTATTTTAAATAAATGCTGTTCTTTTTAATGTTTTACTTATCAAAGAATCTTGAAAAAAAGTATCACAGGTTCCCAAAAAAATATTAAGCAGTACAACTGTTTCCAACGTTGATAATAAATCATCATATTAAAATTCAGCTTTGCATCACAAGAATAAATTATATTTTAAAGTATATTTTAATAGTAAACCACTATTTTGAATTGCATTAACATTTCGCAATATTATTATTTTTAATCAAATAAATGCAGCCTCAATGAGCAGAAAAGTCTTCTTTAAAAAGCATTAAAAATCGTACTGATCCCAAACCTTTGAGTGGCAGTGTATATGGGTCAAAGATGAAAAAGAGTTTAAGCATAAAGACAAAAAGTGTAATACTGCTTTAAGTTGTTGTTTTTGCAAAAAAAAAAATAAAAATTTTAAATATATTTAAATATTTATTAAATATTATTAAATTATTTTTCCCTAATTTACAGAAGACACCCACTAAAATGTCATTCAGTGTAACAATATTGTCAGGCATATTTACAACAAAAATCAATTTATGACATATTAAAAGATAAATTACTTTAGTTGTAATTCTACATTTTTTAAATTTGCAACTATACTAGGTTTTGCCCATTTGTCAGTAAGATTTTTTTACTAATTTAAAACACAATAAAATTGAATATGCTAACTTATTCTTTTATACATTTGAATATGTACACGTCAGAATAAGCATGTTTGAATTTTTACAAAAATATTGTTACACTGAATGACAATGTAACATTATTTCAACCTAATTTTGACATTTTATTCTCCAAAACCATAAAAGTAGACACTTTACTTACACTTAATGTGCTTTCTATGGACATAAAATCACTTTTGTAAATTTCTTTTGACATGGACATCTTAACGATTTATATGCATTGTAAAGGTGATTTTCATCTGTTTTCACAATTAATGTTGTGTGGTAATCAGCATGTCTTAAGTTGGCTTTATCCTGGAACATTCCGATAAACAAAAACAGCGGTGGAGTTGAGGACAGCTGTAAGATCTTGAGATGTTGTTATTGAAGAGCGTCGCCACGCGTTTAGTTTCTGCAGGGAACACAGAGATTTACACCTTTGAACGCCTGTCAACATGACACGCAGGAATACAACACAATCACACACGCGTGCGCTTCCCAACAATCCAGATGTCTCGCACGAGTCACGTCTCAGGTGTGTGAAGCGGCTGACGTTTGTGACGCGCTGACAGGAGAACAACTTTCAATCGTGCTTCAAGGCCAAAACAGGAGACTTTCAGAAAGAAAAAACTGAGAAAGGAAGGATGGAAAAGTTCCTTTTGTTAACATTTGTGACCCTGAATGGCAAAACCAGTCTTAAGGAGCACGGGTGTATTTGTAGCAGTAGCCAAAAAATACATAGTATGGGTCAGAATGATTGATTTTTCTTTTACAGCAAAGTAAAGATCATGTTCCATGAAATTTTTTTTGTTCATTTCCTACCGTAAATATATCAAAACTTCATTTTTGGTTGGTAATATGCATTGCTAAGAACTTCATTTGGACAACTTTAAAGGCAATTTTATTTTGCACCCTCAGATTTTCAAATAGTTGTAGTTTTACATCAATGGAAAGCTTATTTGTTGATGTATAAATCTCAATTTAAAAAAAAATTCACATTTGTTAACTTAAAAAAGAATATGTAGGAATTGATTTTTCAGTTGTTTTTGTTTACAGTTTTCACTCAGAAATGATTGCAAATAAATGACAAGTGATGCATTTAATTAAATGTGAAATATAAAAAAATATATAAAAATAAAAAATAAAAATTACACATCATTTTCTTGTAAAATGTACTGCAATAATGTTTTATTTACAATTATGAAAGCTTTTTTTTACAGTGCATGAACTAGCAATGAAATATATTAGTCTTAGTTAATGTTTATTTCAACATTATTATTCAAATATACAAAATTTGTATCTGTTAACATTATTTAACAGATTTTTTACAAATAATAGTTTGTAACTAAATATAATTTGTAACAATTATTTAAATTATTTATGTTTGTAAATTTATAAAAGTTATTATTTAAGTATTAAATTACAATATTATTTATTACTTTATGTGATATTTTAAGGCAAGTCAACTTTAATATTGAATTACAAAAAATGTTTTTTACAGCACATAAACATTTCACATTTGTTAACTTAAAAACATGATTTTTTTTCACAGTTTTCACTCAGAAATTACCAGTAAATTTCACAAATAATTGCAAATAAATAAGTAATGCATTTAGTTAAATGTGAAATTTTGAAGTAGAAAAATTATGACTGAAATAGTATTTTCTTGTAAATTAATTTTATTTAAAATGCATGAACTAGCAATGAAATATGTTAATTAATGTTTATTCCAACATTATTATTCAAATATACAAAATTTGTATCTGTTAATATTATTTAATGGACCTATAGGGACCTATAATATTTTTTTAATAAATAGTAGATAAAATAAATGTAATTTGTTACAATTATTAAAATGATTTATGTTTGTAAATGTATACAAGTTATTAAGTATTATATTACAAAATAATTTATTATTGAATGTGCGATTTTAAAACGAGTCAACTTTAATATTAATGATTAACAAAATGTAATTAAAAAAGTTTTTACAGTGCATAAACAGACTTTTAAAGCATTATTAATCTTAGTTATAATGAATTAAATGTTTTAACGCCAACATTTACTAATGCATTATTAAAATTAGAACTTTTATCTGTTAATATTATTAAATTGGAAGTAAAAAAAAACAATGAACAGTTGTATTTTGTTATTAGATAATGTTAGCAAAGATTAAGAAATTGACTAAGAAATTTCTCATTATATTGTTAGCTAATGCATTGTAAAATTTTACGAAATCATCGCCATGTCATCTCAATTATTTCTATTTGATCAAGTGAAGTTAAATTGTTAAATTGTGACAATAAGGGTACATTTTTTTTAAATTGGGAAGCTTTCCATTGATGTATGGATTGCTATTATAGGACAATATTTTGCAGAGATACAACTATTTGAAAATCTGCAATCTGAGGGTGGAAAAATATCTAAATAATGAGAAAATCACCTTTAAATTTGTCCAAATGAAGTTCTTAGCAATGCATATTACTAATCAAAAATGAAGTTTTGATGTATTTACGGTCTTAATAACCTAATGATTTTTGGCATAAAAGAAAAATAGATGATTTTGGCTATTGCTACAAATATACCTGTGCTACTTAATGATCTTTCACAAAAAGGAACAAGGAACAAGGAACATGAACTGAGTTTGAGTTCATGTGTCTTTTAGGCAAAACAAAGCAGATCCTCCAATGAATCTCCATTAAGTCTGCTGATCTATGAAAGAGCGATGTGCGAGCATTAAAGCGTCCTGTCTGAGAGCGAGAGGTGTTTTATATTCCGCGTGTGTCGTGCGCGGCGCTCTGTGTGATTACCCTAATCAGAGCCGCTGCCAAAGCTTCTGAACCCAACCGTACGAGCCCCTCTCCACCTGGCTGAGGTCCGTGCCAGACCGCGCACGTGTGTGTCCGTCCCGCCCCCCGCCGGGACCCTCCATCTGCCCCCCCGGCCCGAACGCGCCATCCTCGACGGAGTGGAACGCTTGACCGAGGGGGTTTTGGGAAAGAATAGGGCCATGCGATGTTCCTCCGCAGGCCATGGATGTCCAGAGCCAACAGAAGTTTAGGGTAGTTTGGGAATGTGGCACAGTTTCGGAATGAGCCAGTGTTGTTCGTTTCTTATTATTTTATGTTCCACAGAAGAACGAAAGTCAGGTTTTGAATGACGGATGCATGAAGCATCTCTTTAACTGTCTGTAAATACACTGCAAAAAGATTTTTAGACACTGTTTTGCAAAAAATGTGACCCTGGACCTATGGAAGCCTGTTTCTGCCATTAAATAAAAAATAAAGAAGAGTTTACATCTCGCAATTCTGACTTTTTTTTTCTCAGAACTGGAATAAAGTCACAATTGCGAGATATGAACTCAGACTTTTTTTTCTCGTAATTGCAACTTTGTATCTCGCAATTCTGACTTTTTTTTCTTGCAATTGCAAGGTATAAAGACCAGTTCTTAACTCGAAAAAGAGTTAACTCGAAAATGCAAGTTTATATCGCACAATATGCGATAGGAACATAAGAATGTCATAATTCTAACTTTTTTCTCGTACTTGCAACTTTGTATCTCGCATTTCTGACTTTTTTTTTCTTGCAATTTCAAGGTATAAAGAAAATGCAAGTTTATATCGCACAATTCTGACTTTATAACTCGCAATTGCAACTTTATTTCTCACAATTACAACTTTGTATCTCGCAATTCAGACTTTTTTTCTCAGAACTGTGAGATATAAACGTACGACTGGGAGTTAAAAAGTCAAAATTGTGGGATTTTAACTCACAATTGCAAGAAATAAAGTCAGAATTGCGAAATATGAATTCACAATTTGGATTTTTTTTTCTTGCAATTACAACTTTGTATCTCGCAATTCTGACTTTTTTCTCAGAACTGGAGATATAAACGTACGATTGGGAGTTAAAAAGTCAAAATTGTGGGATATAAACTCACAATTGTAGTAAATAAAGTCAGAATTGCGAGATATGAACATAAGAATGTTATAATTCTGACTTTTTTTCTTGCAATTGCGAGTTATAAAGACCAGTTCTAAGGAGAAAAAAAGACAAATAATGTTCACAGAATTGTGAGTTTATATTATAATTTTGAGTTAACTCGCAAATGCAAGTTTATATTGCACAATTCTGACTTTATAACTCGCAATTGCAAATTTATTTCTCAGGATTGCAAGTTTATGTAACACAATGCTGACTTTATTTTTCAGAACTGTGAGATATAAACATACAACTGGGAGTTATAAAGTCAGAATTGTGGCATATAAACTCACAATTGCAAGAAATTAACTTAGAATTGCAAGATATAAACTCGCAATTCTGACTTTTTTTTCTCGCAATTGCAACTTTGTATCTTGCAATTCTGACTTTTTTTCTCAGAACTGTAAGACATAAACGTACAATTGGGAATTCTAAAGTCAGAATTGTGGCATATAAACTAACAGTTGCAAGAAATAAAGTCAGAATTGCGAGATATGAACTCATAATTCTGACTTTTTTTTCTTGTTATTGCAACTTTGTATCTCACGATTCTGACTTTTATTTTTCTTGCAATTGCAAGGTAAAAAAAAGACCAGTTCTGAGCAGAAAAAAAGACTGATATGTTCACAGAATTGCAAGTTTATATTGTAATTCTGAGTTAACTCGCAAATGCAAGTTTATATCTCACAATTCTGACTTTATAACTCACAATTGACACTTTATTTCTCAGAATTGCGAGTTTATATAACACAATGCTGACTTTATTTTTACAGAATTGTGAGATATAAACATACAATTGGGAGTTATAAAGTCAGAATTGTGGGATATAAACTCACAATTACAAGAAATAAAGTCAGAATTGCAAGATATGAACTCATAATTCGAACTTTTTTTTCTTGTAATTGCAACTTTGTATCTCGCAATTCTGACTTTTTTTTTCTTGCAGTTGCAAGGTATAAAGACCAGTTCTGAGGAGAAAAAAAGACTGATATTTTCACAGAATTGCGAGTTTATATTGTAATTCTGAATTAACACGCAAATGCAAGTTTATATCTCACAATTCTGACTTTATAACTTGCAATTGACACTATTTCTCAGAATTGCGAGTTTATATCATGCAATTGCGACTTTATTTCTCAAAATTGCAAGTTTATATCACGCAATTCTGACTTTATTTCTTAGAATTGTGTTTATATCATGCAATTGCCACTTTATTTCTCAGAATTGCGAGTTTATAAAATGTAATTGCCACTGCCACTGCGAGTTATAAAGTCAGAATTGCAAGATATAAACTTGCAATTCTGACTTTATAACTCGCAATTTGTGAGATTATATCTCACAATTTCGAGAAAGAAAGTCAGTTTTTTGAGATAAGTCGCAATAACCTTTTTTAAAACTTTTTTATTCAGTGAAGGAAACAAGTTTCCATATGAACCACAAAATAACTTTTTTTTTTTATTCCGTGGCAGAAACAGGTCCATATGGACCATAAAAAATACATTTTTGTAGCAATAGCCAAAAATGCATCTTTATGCCAAAAATCATTAGGATATTAAGTAAAGATTATGTTCCATGAAGATATTTTGTCAATTTTCTACTTTAAATATATCAAAACTTAATTTTTGATTCGTAATATGCATTTCTAAGAACTTCATTTGGACTCAACTTTAAAGGTGATTTTCTTAATATTTTGCACCCTCGGATTCCAGATTCTCAAAGAGTTGCATCTCAACTAAATATTGTCCTATCCTAACAAACCATACATCAATGGAAAGCTTATTCATTCAGATTCAGATGATGTATAAATCTCAATTTTAAAAAATTAACTCTTGTGACTCATTTTGAGGTCCAGGGTCACATACAGTATAATGACCTCAAAATTTAGTGTTTAATTCAAAGTTTTACTTGCCATTGCATAGTAAATATTTAAAACATAAATATTTGTGAAATTTACTAGCAGTTTTTACACCAATTTTCAGTCCACTTTTTCAATGACATTGGATCTGGAAGTATTTTTCAAATAGAAATTTTAAAAAGTCTTCAATAATGAGCCACAAACCAAACCAATCAGCTATGAGCTGAATCACAAAAAAAAAGTAGGATTTACAATTTTTACTCAGAAATTGACAATATAATTGTTAATTTAATTTCAAAAATTGTTTAATTTAATTGAATTAAATATGAAATTTTGAAGTATATTAGACTGAAATAGTATGTATTTCCTTGTAAAACATATTCCATTCATCCTTGTTTTATTTACAAATAATTATTTTGCAGTGAATCACAAACTTTGGTTTGAAGCTGAAAAGTATTTTAAAACTGGATAAAAAACAAACCTGTGAAGCATTGCAAACAACATATTCAAATAAAACTGGTTGAAGAAATATCAAACCTTTAATTTAAAGCTGTTAATTATATACATAGTAATAACTTTATGGCAAAATTTGCACATATATACAGATATTTCAGTATATTTGAGACTCTATTATGTCATCCGCAGTGCTTTACAGTGCGACTTGCTTATTGCAGTTTTTGTTTGTTGGTGATCTCTATGCAGAACCACCTGTAATGTAGTTTTTCAACAGGAATTCTGCTGTTAAACGTGATTATTTAAAAAATAAGTTGAAATTATGTGGCCTGGTTGCTTTAACAAAAGTATAAACCATCAGTTATCAACCTCGTAGTTCATAGTAGGTCTATCTTTAACGGTTTTACACTCTTAAAAATAAAGGTGCTTCAGAAGGTTCTTCAAGCGATGCCATAGAAGAACCATTTTTGGTTACACAAAGAACCATTTAGTCAAAGGTTCTTTAAAGAACCATTTCTTGTCTATCTTTTTATAATCTGAAGAACTGTATCTGCCACAAAGAACCTTCTGTGAAACAAAGGTTCTTCAGATTTTAAAGTTTCTTTATGGAACCATTTAGACGAAAAGGTTCTTCTATGGCATTGTTAAGCATCTTTATTTTTAAGAGTGTAGTTTTAGTTATTTTAGTACTTTAATCAAACGGAAATGAGAAATGTCACCTTAGTATTTCAGCTACGTAATGAAAATGTTTTCATGTTTTTAGTCGTAGTTAACAATAATAACCCTGTTAGTACACTTTGTTGATGACATTTTTAGATTAACCTCTGCACACTGACTCCTAGAAGTTGCGCAACTCAGCTGATCAGAAATTAAATTCATCCAGCTCATTTCTGTGGTCAATATTCTCAGATTGAGAATGTTTTAGCTAAGATTGGTGATCTTATTTAAACTATGTTGGTAATTGGTTCACACGGGATTGACCAATCAGAAGACAGGAGGGTGTTTGTTTCATAATGAGGGTGACATCATGGCGAAGCCGGCGGCTCATTGGTCAGTGTCAGATCTCACTCAGTGCAGTACGGCGCAGGTTTCCCAGACTCCTCAGCAGCTGTAGCCGCTTCCTCCAGCTGTTACAGACACGTCACCTGCTCAGCCTGTCTCTCTCTCTGCCCGTCTCTCTCTCTCTCACACATAAAGCCACCGCAGGTCCATAATTACTGCCACCAGGGGAGGCAGAGGAGCCATTAGAGACCCTGGGAAAGAAGAAACACACACACACACACACACACACATGCGCTGTTTATAATGTTCACTCTATTACTGAACGTGAGAGACTTAATTCATATTCCTGATCTGTTTATGATTTATCAGTGGTGTTTTACAGGATAAATAATTTATAATCATTCGTCTAAATGTAGTACATTTAACTAGTTGGGTGCAGACTGTATGTTAATTTAAGAAAGTAGTTTTAAGTAACACCAAGTCATTCAAGAAAGAAAATAGAGCCCGTTTTGAATTGATGGTGAGTGAATGTCTCCCTGAATAACTATACTGATGGATAGAATAAAGATAGCACACCGATTAATTAAATGTCTTGGAGTTTGTTATGTGTTGAGGTGGTAAACAGATCACACTCTCTGTCACTCTGTGTTTTATTTCTGGCAGTTTCTTCTCAGAGTTACTTATTAGGACTCCATCTGAATATTAATTGTGTGCATGTGTGTGTGTGTGTGTGTGTCTCCTCCAAAGCTGTTCCACTTCTTGCTTTCATCTGAATTTGCTGCTTGAGTTTTGAGTGTTTCTCAAACAGGTGCTGGACAGCAGCAAACATCAGCAGCAGCAGCTGTGCAGGTAGTGAGACACCTCCATCCTGTCTGTCTCTCCCTTGTTGTCTCTCTGACGTGTTTTCAGCTCTCTTCTGTCTTTGTTCTTCGTCTGTCAGTCTGATACTTCAGGTGAAGTTGCTTGACAGTCGCTTTCACACTTATATGAGTGTGTGTATTTGTGGATTTTAGTTAATGTCCAGCTGTGATCAATTAATAAAAGAAAGAGACAAAAAATAAATACATTTAACCACAAAACCAGTCATAAGGGTCGATTTTTTTCAATTGAGATTTATCTGAAAGATAAATAAATAAACTTTCCATTGATGTATGTTTGTTAGGATAGGACAATATTTGGCCGAGATACTACTATTTGAAAATCTAGAGGGTGCAAAATAATCAAAATATTGAGAAAATCGTCTTTAAAGTTGTCCAAATGAAGTTCTTAGCAATGCATATTACTAATCAAATTTACAAAATATTTTCATGGAACATGATATTTACTTAATATCCTAATGGTTTTTGGCATAAAAAGGAAATTGATTATTTTGACCCATACAATGTATTTTTGGCTATTGCTACAAATATACCTGTGCTACTTAAGACTGTTTTTTTGCTCTTTAATATTACATTTGTGTTAAATTATTAATTTAAATAAATGTTTATATTACATTTGTTTGTACATAGGCATTATAATATTAATATCCATACATTGTTGATTTTCTTTTACATTTACATTAACTTTTTATCATTTGCTTATGTTACATTTGTTTATTTTTTTATTAATATTTATTTATCACAGCTAGACATTAATTAATATCCACAAAACCCGAGCCTTAATTCTGATTTTATAGGTTATGTTTACATTTTCACACATTCAATTCATTAAACATTTGATTTCACATTAAATTCAGACTGTTTAACCTGCATTGGCTGCTGCATAAATGTTTAATCAGCCTTTTTTAAAACTTTCAGGAAAGTTGTCACACTGAGCTGAGGTCGTTCATCCAGCGTGTTGTAATTCAGCTGCATCATCAGTAGCGAACGTATCGCTCTCCCCCTATGCTTTTTAGGCTTTTATTATTCATTCATGCCATAATTATCAGGATATGTTTCTGAACTGGACTACATTTTATTTTCCAGTGAGATTACCTCAGGGGCTAAAATGAATTCAAAAGGACATTTTTTATTAGCTTAAGTCTATTAAAGGCTATTAAATGAGCTTATTCAAATCTGTGATTTCCTTTTATAACTCCTCTGAAGCCGTTGGGTGTTATTGAAGCCTTTTTATTTCGTTTAATGTAACGTTTCCAATGCCTGTTAGCGCTTCTGTACGCCGTCCAGAATACAGTATTTCACTTCTGTTTGCTTAAACACACTTTGGCAAGAAACGTGCCCCATTCCTCGAGCTCTGGAGGAGAGAAATGAGAAAAAAGGCGAGGTGACGTTTTAATTCAAATCGGGAAGTAAATGTTTTCAGACATTTGCTGTGAGATTTTTGCAGGAGATGAGCCTTATCGTATCAAAGCACGGTCGAACTGCGCTTCGCCTTCTGTCAGGAGCGTTTAGCGGCGGTAATTGTTCTGACAGCGAGTCGATGCGCTCTTTCCAAAAAAGAGGTACGCGGTACAAACAACAGCTCTCGACCTGTGTGCACTTCAAATATCCACGCAATGCAAACAGCGGCTTTCCCCCATAAAGCCATGCAAATGCAGAGTTATCGCCGTTCCCGGCTAAGCCCCGTCGAACGTTCCCACTTGGCACGGATCCCTTTCTGTGTGTCTTTCTCATACGGTACAGATGTGAATTTTAAGACCATCTAAGCGCTCTTTTGCACAAAGTAAGATGGCGAGCTTTAGCGAGACGTTCCTTTGTTCATTGTTGGGCTAAATTGTCTTGTGATCTGTGATGTATTTTATTGTCGGCATAAGTAATCCCCACCGCCGCTTCGGTTTTGTGTTTTATTCCGTATATAAATACAATGGCGAACATTGTTTCGGTTTTTAGACTCGACAAAAACAAGCTTCGCGTTCTCATTGTGTGTCAGATATTGTGGAATCACGCAACAAATCCTTCGCAAAACAAAGAGGAACTAGAAAAACGCAGCGTCTTTGTGCAAAAACAAAAGACGCGAGAAGTAGGAGACAAAAGAGAACAGGCGCTGATGTTGATTATGAGATTTACAGAGGCACCAACACCAATACGAGAGTATCTGAAGATCCGCAGCTCTTCGATCACTCCCGTTTGCCACGGGGCTTTGGCACTGCAAACGCTGTCACCGAGCCAACAAAAAATCTGCAGTGTCTGCCGCATTTTAGCAGCGAACGCACACGCACGTGCACGCCGATCCAGTTCCAACTTTTTTCCGCTCGCACATAATTGTTCAACTTTATAACTAATGCCAAAACTGTAACGGCGGCCGGGGTTAATTTTTCGCCGCGCCGAACGTGCCAAATTGCCAAATGTATTCAAAGCGACGCAACCCCTGAACGCCACCGACAAACTCAGGTGCATTTCGTGTGCCTTTGCCAAGCGCCTCCCGGAAGGTGCGCCGTGATGTTTTAGGGTTTGGTGATTATATTGATCTGTGTACGGGTCGGGGGGCGTTTAATGAGGGCTGTTTTGCATGGTCTCTGCCTAGAATGCAATCAAGCGCTTTCAAAGGAACTTAACAAGTGCACGGCTCCCCCACCGGCTCGGTGAATTTTAATGCGCCGGTTCAACCCCTCGATTGACTATCGATAGCATCCTCCGAAACGCAGCGCATCAGCTTCACTCTGAGTTCTCCTAGCCAAAATCTCTAGCAGGGTCGCGTTGACGACCTGTATGTGTAAAATTAATTTTTGATGTGGCATAAAGAGCGAGGGAGGACAATGTTTTTGGGGTGTCGTGCATGCGTGCGTGTGTGTGTCGCTTTTGACGCCGGCTCCCCGCGGATCCGTGCCTTCTCCTTCTGTACCTTTCAGACTTTGTCGGCACGCTGGCCTGGTGCCCACTGATGTCATGGAAACTGTTGTATTAGTACGAGTGATTCATGTCCGTACGGCCTCCCCCACATGCGACGGGCTTTTTTTAACCCTTCCCCCTGTTTTAAATAATTATCCTTGGTTTGCGTTTCCACGCAGCCTCATTGAACTCAAATGGACGTGATGACAAGTCTAATTATGTGGTTTTGAGGTTAGAGAAGGTGTCTGTTTAGACTCTGTCAGAAAAACATTTAGACTCCCACTCCGAGCACTTTCGGATCTGATAATAACCCGCGCGTTCGAACCCGCAGAGTGTGTGTGGCGTTAAAAGGTTTTTGTGTAAGTTTTGGCTTTGAGACATGAAAAGCTCTTTGAGCGCTTCTTTAAAGATGAACTTGGCACGAGAACACAGTGGCACGTCCAACCCCCGAACCTCGACCTTGACCAATCAGGGCTCTCCAGAGTTGCCCGTGTGCCAGCTTCACTTTCATAATTCTATCAGAGACGCCGCAGCACTCCGGCTCGTCTTCCAAAACGCGCTACCTTGTCTTTTTTCCTCGTCAAACCTCACTGAAACTATTTTAAGCCGATGAGCTGCTAAATGCGTTTTGGCTTTTTCACATCGGAAATGTGCTGGAGCTCCTTCAGCCCACTGGAATCAGACGTAAACACTAAACAGCATCTTAAAAAATAACCCAGGCCGGTTACGCGTGTGGCTTTTGTGAGTGTCCTATATGTAAAGCTTATGCTCAAGAACATAAAGCTAAATAAAAACATAACCCGACATGATGCAAATTATATTGTAGAGCTTTCTTCATTCATAAGATTGTACATTATCTAACATTTGACCCAGACAAAGAAAAACACATTACCTTTGTGTATAGGAACATATTTTTTTGTCATTTTGAAATTAACACTGAAATTATAAATTATAAAGTTTTTATGGTATTATATTATTTTCGTTTTTCTTACTTTATATTTTATTCTACGTATGTATAATGTGATTTCCAAAAACATTTTCTTCTGTGTCAAATATAGAAATATCAGCCTGTCCATGCAAGTCTGAGCTGTGTTTTTTCTTCCATTATCTCTGCTGTAACGTGTTGTTTAAGGTACAGATATTAATTTAATATCTGACATCTCTCATAGCCGTATAACTGTGACTCCAGGAATATTTAGATTAGCTGTCAGACACTGTTAGTTACTGGAAAACCAGCGAGACAATCAGCAGTTAGAAAAGCACAGAAACGCTCACACAAATCTCTTTTTTCTCGCAGTAAATGTAAAGTCCGTCCTGTTTTTGCACCTGCTCGCAGAGACGTCAGTGTCATATGCGGCTTTATGTTTCTTTAAGCTTCTCGCACAGTAAGAATATAAGAAAAATGTCACTTTGTGTCTGTCTTTTATGATGTTTTGCTATTAGTAATTAGTGTCTTATATAAGAATTACATTGCATAATATCCCAGTTATTCATTTATACACATTTACATACAATCAGAAGCAAAGCAAATGTATAGAATTAATTATTTTTATTCATTTATTTAATTTCATATTATGCTCTTTTGCACTGAGCATAATTATTTTTTCTTCATTTCAACATAAACAAAAGCACTAATATGTACGCATTTGATTTTTGCACATCAAATGCGTTGTCAGTGCTGTCAGTCAGGATATTTGACTAATTTTCGCAGTGTTACTACGCCGCATTGAATGGAATAAAGGCGGTTGTTCTGCGTGCGGCCTGTGGCTTTGGCTGCGTTTCAAACGCGTCTCTCACGGTTGCGGTCTCGGCTGGGTTTCGTGGGCCTGCGGTCGGGTTTATGTGCTTTCCGTGGCCGCAGGTTGTGCTGCGGAGGGTCGGAGATGAAGGGCGGACTCGCTGCGTCTCCCCGGGGCGAGAGAAGCGTCCCTCCCGCCCGCCGCTCCGTGAGCGCAGACCACGCATCAAACAGGATTAAAACCAGAGGAAGCCCTGCCACGCTGGAGCCGTTCCATATTTGTTTTCCACATCGGGATGGGGAGAGCAAAACATTGTGTAGCTTAATTTTCTCCAAGAAATTGCCTGTCAAGAGACATCATTTCCAAATTATTGTTCATTATAAGCAGCCCTCAGCTGCCTAATAGTGCCACCGTCTCTTCCTCCGGTTATCCAAACTATAGATCCGGATGTCTTTTTTTTTTTCCCGGTACAACCCAAATGAGTGACATAAACATTTTTTTCAGCTTTTGTGTTTCAAACCTCTGAAATGGTGTTGCTGTTTTGTGTTTTTCAGGCTGAATGTTATGTTTAAAATGGAGGAAAGTCTCTATGAAATGCTTGTGGGTCGTTTAGCTTTAGGCCAAATGTGTGTCCGAGATTAGTGAATTACTTTTTTCTTAAGAAATTATTACTTTTATTCATCAATGATGCATTAAATTGATCAAAAGTGACAGTAAAGACATTTCTGTTTCAAATAAATTTCTATTCGCCAAAGATAAAAACGTGTTTTTCCACAAAAATATGAAGTAGCACAACTGTTTTGAACATTATAATCATTTGAGCAGCAAATCAGCATATTATAATCATTTCTAAAAGATCATGTGACACTGAATACTGGAGGAATGATGCTGAAAATTCAGCTTTGCATCACAGCTATAAATTACATTTTGCTATATTTTCACATAGAAAACAGTAATAGTATTTCACAATATTACTGTGTTTGCTTGATTTTATTCAGATAAATGCAACCTTTAAAAACATAAAGTGTACCAGTCCTAACTCTTTAAGCACTTAGGTCGATCTTGTCCATTATGAAAATATGTGATGACCTTTGACCTTTGCCCTCTTTATATGTTGTTGTTGTTTTTATTTGTGACTACATAAGTTGCATAAAAAAAAAGTCTAGGTAAGGCTTGGTTTGTACAAATGAGGTGATGCACCACATATGTAACTCTAAGTTGTGTATATATTTCATGGATTTTATTATTGATGGTTTCCTTTTTATTTATGCAACGATCATAAATTGCAGTAGAAATGCTTTGCATTGTTTGTCAAAATTATAAATGGATGTTGTAGAGACATTTAACATTATTGCACATCACAAAAACAACCCAAATTGTGACATAAAGAGGATTTTCCTCCCAAAATCTTTTTTTCCAGACTGTAACATGACAGTCTCTGTGCTCTGTCTTTATATCTGAAGTTGTACGTTTAATTTGTGTGTTGTGTGATGCTGTGGTTTGTGTGTACGGAGCAGCTGTCTGATGTTCATGTACTGAGACGCGTCCTGTCGATCGCATGTCGCTTTTTTGATGAACTGTTTCAGAAGGTTAAGCACATTTTTTATTCCGTCTCTCTTTGTCTCTCTTTCTGTCTTTCTCTCATCCCTGCCCCCCCCCCTAAAAACTCTGGCACGGATGAATCTGGCTGCGAGAAGCTGCGTGTGTGAGAAAGACGATTATGAGCGGCACCTTTCGCTCTGCTGATAACGGCCCGTTTCTGCGTTAATTCTACCTGCTTGATCTCGGTTTGGCAGCAAGACGGTCTCAATCGAGCCGCTTTGTGTTGTAATGATCACTTCTGAATGCAAATCAATGTTTTTTGCGGTTTAAGCTAAAGATGTGCCACTGCTTTGGTAGTGTGTTTTTTTACGCTGAGTTTGGCTCTGCGGTGCAGGCGTGCGGATGGATGTGATAGATTGAACTTAATCTTCATTTTGTCAACGCGATTTATTAGCGCAATGAGCTACAAGCCCAAACAAGGAAAATAGCTTGTTTTTGTGCTTCTCAGCAGTTTTTCCTGAGGAAAACATATGATGTCTGTATTTCGCATAACATGTACTAACGACAGCGATGATACGCAGCTGGTCCCGAGAAACTCCGGCGCAATGGAAACTCTGAATATAATCCATAATCTGCCGGTGTCGATGAGTCAGAGCGGGTTTGTCTTTGACTAGCTGATGATTATGAGCCAGTTATTATCCATAACAAAACCACTTATTCACGGGGCGCGTGTTCTCCCGTGTAATGAGGGGCTGTCATGCGTGTGCTGAAAACACCCTCATAGCCTGTCAAAACCGCAGAGAAACTTCAGCGTGACTCAGGCGTCCTCGCGCAAACAGCGGGAGAAATCAGCCCATGCTAAAAGTCAGAGATCAGAGCAAAACGATATTATTAGCGTTAAAATATCAGCGGATAAACAAAGACATGAGCTAATGAGGGAACATGAGAAACCAGCAGCAGATCAGTGATGTTTAAAAGCAGACATTAGTAGGACAAAAAGAAAGGGGCGGAAAATAAAGTCTTAAAATGTCAGGTTTATCAAATGTAAGGTTATAAAAAGTCTAAATTATCAGTATGTTAGAGGTCTTAAATCTAATATGAATGTGTGTAAGGATGTGATGTAATTAAATAAATTATAATTTATTTATTTAATTACATTTAATTAGATTTATTTAATTATAAATAAATAAATGTGATTTCTGCACATTTAATTGAAAAAAACATCCAATATTGGTCAGTCTCTCATACATATGTATTGATATCATGGCAAAAAAAAATATTTCAAAACATAATATGTAGTTGCAGTTACCCTGTTGAATTTTCTTGAGATATTAGGTTATTTTGCTTCTTTCAGGCTAGAGGAAAGACAATATCTAAAATACATCCATAAGCATTTATTTTTTTTGCACTTTATCTATTTGCGTCTGTAGATTTTGGTTGCAATCCATATTTTTAAAAAGTTTTTTCTCCACTTCGGCAGTACTCACACACACCAAAACTTAGAGTTTTATTCCTATCTCTATTCTGAAGGTTTTTACTGTGGGGTTTGTTCATAAATCAGTCGCCTTTATTTATGTAACATTTTATCCCTAAAAACATGGTGAAAATGTTTTTTTTTTTCTGACTGTTGACAGTGTTTTCTCATTTATGAAGTGATGAAATAAGAAATCCAAAATCCCTTCCATAAAAACATTTAACCCTAATATGTTAACAAAATGAAACAAGAGTTTTGCATCTTATTCAATATTCATATGCATTTTCTGTAAATCTGTGCAAATTAGTGCATATTTAATCAGACGATACCTCATTTTCATGTTTTAACATACTATTTCCGAAATTTTGTAATACAAAACAATTGTTTCAATCTACTGTATGGGAAAGTATGGTGACATCTGTTAGTTAACATTTTTACCCTGTTCACCTTGTCTTAAGTATAGATTAAGTATGGATTTCTTCTATATGGACGTATGGTATTATTTTAATGATACAGGTCTTAAATGTGATCTCAAAACTCTGCTACAAGCTAAAGAACAAACTAAAGTTAAAGCTGGCAAAAAAAGAGAGCGAGAGCTGTACACATCCAGCATCTGTGCTCAATGTGTGCGTTTTTCCGGAGTGATGTTCTGTCTGTGGCATTCCTGTCCTATTCCAGCTCTCTTCCGGATTTCGTTCCCACTTCCAGATTCACGGTCCTTTGGATTAGCAGGATTTATAAAGTTGTGTGTCTGGATCCAGCAACACGTCAGGATCTCTCAAGGAAACACAACAACTGTCTTCGGAAACTGTTAAACGTTCGTAAGAACAAGAAAGATGGTTTATTTCACTGATAAAACGGACAAGTCTTGGTGAATGTGATTCACATGTGATATTTGTCCGTGTTTGCGTGCCGTGTATGAAACATATTTTGGACATTCAGCATTTGTGTGCAGTCAAATGGACAGTGTTGAAATGAGCGCAGTGATGTTCATGTGTTTTGCATCGTGATTCAGATCAATGCAGCAGATTTTGCTGTGTGTTTAGACGCAGGTCATGCATGTGGTAGTTGTTGACGTTTGTTCTTGTTTGACCTTTGAGGATTCAACATGTTCTGGGACGCCACCTGGTAAATGTTCACAACAATGTTCAGAGTACAATGAATCCTGTGTGTGCAAGAGTTTATACTACTTCTATTTTATTTTGTGATTTTTTCATTTGCTCTGTGTTTTTTGTGCTTTTTCTTTTACTGATTCAGTACATGTATTCCCCATGGTGGAAAATTGAAAAATTCACTACGTTAACCATAGTTTTTTTGCCAAAATACCATAGTAAAAGTACAGTGCTGGCCAAGTTTTAGCATTAAAAATGAAAGAAAAATCACAATCATATTCAATTTGTACAACTAAGACTTACCATGGTCATTTTTTTGACCGATTAATGTTTTTACACTATTTATTAAAAAAAAAAAAAAAAGTTAGGTTTGGATCATGAAATAGCTTAATTTGGTGTCTTTATTCAGTTGGCCTGTATGGTAGTATGTACAGTACTTTGTTATACTCTGTGGTTACTGGTTATTGTTGAGGGATTTTATAAAATCATAGTGTTTGAAGGTTGACAGTAGTAAATAGCATTGTTGTCTTTATTCAGATGGGCGTTTGACAGATTAAACGTCTGTTTAACTGCTGTGTGTTTTTGTATAACTGCTGATGTATTTTTATCTTCATTTATGAAGATTTCAGAGTTTCAGTGTCTGAAGTTTGTTTTTTACTCTGGTTAACAAGGCAATATTTTTTAACGATAAGTGTTTGAAGGTTTACAGTAGTAAATACCTTTGTTTTCTTTTTTCAGTTGGGCTATTGATACATAAAACATTTTATTTAAGATGGATGTTTATAAAAAGCACCCGCTGAGATGTTCATCTTCATTTATGAGTTATAAAGATGGGTAATTTTGTGTCAAATCAAGCAAATTTCAAAAACTTCCCTGGCTCATATTTTAGATTTTGCTAATATTTATTCTAAAGAAAGATAGACATGTATAGTGATGAAAGCCAAAATATCAAATGTCATGGATGAATATTTACTGAGTAATCCACTATTTTGTAGAGGGAGGTCAAAATGGCAACTTTCACTTTAGATTCAGAGTCAAGTTACAGGGGGTTAAAAATGACTTCAGAAAGATGGCAGCATCATTATCTTATTTTTAAATAGAGATTGGTAGTTATTATAGTAAAATATGTTGCCCTTAGCAATCTTTGTTGCATTATGTTCCAATGGTGACCATTAAAAAATGGGGAAACAGCACTTTTCAAAGTTTTTCTCCAAAGTTTGCATGCCTGTAACTCAGGAAGTATTAAAGATATTTGAATGCCCTTTTAGATATTGGGTCTTAACAACGTTTTCTTTTAGCATCTTTTTTTTTAATGCTGTATGAGATTTGGTTCCAGAGATATTGGAATTTTGATATGGCTCCAGGAGTAAATCGTTAAGATGGACACATTTTCAGTGGTCAAAAACCAAATGTGAGTTAGTTTGAAAAAATACGATACTTATTTTCTTTTAAAAAGGAATTTCTAAAGAACAAATAATGTTAAAACTAGAGCTGTATCTCATTTCTTTCTGTCAAGACAACTGCATTGAACATACCAGTCTGAGTGCCATAAATATTATTTTTTCAAAGTTTGAGTGCCTATAACTCAAGAAGTATTAAAGGTATCACAGTATGATTTTAGATTCTAGTTCTTCATAAATATTTCTTTTAGAATCTTAATTTTCAAGACCCTTCATCATTTAGTCCCAGAGATATGGGAATCTCAATGTCTGAATTGTTGAATGTGACCCATTTTCAGTGCTTGAAAACCAAATGTTGGTCACTTTGTGTACAGCTGATACTTATTTTATTTAAAGATCAATGTCTTTGATAAAACTTGAATTGTTAATTTAAATTCTTAATATATGTATGTGTGTGTATTTACAATATATATACATAATAAATATACACAGTACATGCACATATTGTATGTACACATAAACTTTTATTTTGAATCGATTAATCGTGACTAATCGTTTTACAGCTCTAGATTTACTCTATGGATATTGTGGTAATTTTCTGAGTATAAATTTCGGTATTTGAAGGTTTACAGTAATAAATAGCTTTGTTTGACATATAAAAGTCAAGAAAACACAATTGCTTTCATCCTAATTAATGTTTTTTTTTTTAAATAACTAGTATGTTTTATTTTTGAGCAATTAGTATTAACAGATTTGCACTTTTAATGATTCTTCATGATTTTTTGTATCATTTATAATGTTATAATAATAGTACAGTATTTACTTTGTAAAAGAGTTTAAATTTAAGTACTTTGTTTACTCTATAGTTATTTTTGGGGGGGGGGGGATTGAAGAGTTTGAAGGTTTATATTAGTAAATAACGTTATTGTCTTTATACAAACAGGCTTCTGATGCATGAAACATCTATAACAACTGCTGCGATCTTCATCTTAATTCATGATGATTTTAGAGTAATTATGACTGTAGTATGTTTTTTGTTGGACTTCATGGTAACCATAGTACATTTTCGTGAGGTATGCCAATGACTTTCGTAATGAGCGTACTGAATAGCACCGTTGTCTTATTCCAAAGGCCTCTAGTCACAAACATTAAAGCGCATTTTGGATGTTTCAGAGACAGAGCTCAGGTCTGTCAGCACAGAAGCGCAGGAGAACATAAGCAGGACTCTGTAATTGGGCTCATTTGATCATGACTGGATGAGGTCACAAGACTTTAACAATATTTGCTGTGTGTGTGTGTGTGTGTGTGTGTGTGTGTGTGTGTGTGTGTGTGTGTGTGTGTTTGGCGGCGGTCCCGGCCCGGCCCAGTGCAGCTAAAGGCAGGACGCATTCAAGCATGTTCCTCTATATAATTAACAGCCTGTAGACGAGTGTTTGTGAGACTTTGAGAAGGTCTTTATTCCGCTAATACCAGATTTCACATGCCCGCTTGCTTCCAAAGGGGCCCGAACCGCTTGTCGTCGAGCTCCCTCGCACTTCTTTGTTCTCTTAACAGTCGCAACATCAGTAAAACAAAAAAAAAACAACTCAAACATCTTCGTTCTCTCAAACCAGAGCAAATAGTCGAAGCATTTGTCGTCAAAGCATTCGACAATAAAAACCTGAGCGTGTGATGTTTTCACGCCAGCTGTCCGTTTGCGCTCACCATGCGCAAATTTCTGAGTTTGTGTACTTGGTTGTTTTTTCAATTGCATTCTGTTTGTTTGGCTTGTCTTTGCAGGTTTAAAAGAGAGCATTAGAAGCATACTTTTAGTTTTAATTGAAGACAAATTTATTGATGTGCTAATGATCTGTTCTTTGTCTCTTTAAACAGGTAAAACGGATCGAGCGTCGTACTCATACGGACGGGACTCCAGCATTCACGGCTGTCAGGTAAGAGACCCACTCAAATGAGAATTACTGTAATAGTTGCTCTTTAACAGCTTAAGAGACTCAGTTGTCTCTCAGATGTTTCTCCGAAGGTGGGAGAAACAAAATCAGCCTTAAATGAGTTACCTGGTCATCATCTGGTAAGACTCTAGAGCTCTAAAATGAAGTGGAGCATTAAGTGAGAAATGTTTGAGCTTATATTTGATCTTTGACTTTGTATCTTGGCATATCTGGGCAGTGTTGGGGGTAACGCATTACAAGTAACGCAAGTTACGTAATAATATTACTTTTTCCAAGTAACTAGTGAAGTAACGCATTACTTTTTAATTGACAAGAAAATATCTGAGTTACTTTTTCAAATAAGTAACGCCAGTTACTTTTTCCGCCATTTATTGATTGAAAAGCTCTCCTGTCCCCATGTTGAGAGAAAACGTGAGTAAGATGTTACTTTAGTTCTAGAATAAATGTGAACATGCATTAATTCATCTCACTCACTAAAAACACAGATACAGTATTCCTCAAAATGAACAAAAACAGTCAAATTCAACGCAAACCTGCAATTAAATATGTTAAATAATACAAATATCCCTTTTTGTATTTAATCCCATTTTATTAACCGATGTCTTTGCTGCCGGCCTTCGATGATCCAATTCATCCATACTAATAAGCAAAAATTACTCAAGATAATCTAACATTTGTTTTCCTTATTTTATTGCTGAAGAGTTGAGATTTTATATTACATTTTTTATCTTTTTATATTAAAAACAAACAAGCAAGCCCTGCCCAGATTTAAAAAGTAACGCAAAAGTAATGTAACGGATTACTTTTCATAAAAAGTAACTAAGTAACGTAATTAGTTACTTTTTTAGGGAGTAACTCAATGTTGTAATGCATTACTTTTAAAAGTAACTTTCCCCAACACTGTACCTGAGCACATTTTGAGACGTTATTGAAAAGTCTTGACTATTGAAAATCTATCTACACTCTTAAAAATAAAGGTTCTTTAAAATGTTCTTCACAGCGATGCCATAGAAGAACCATTTTTGGTTCCACAAAGAACCATTAAGTCATCTATTTCTTACCTTTTTATAATTTGAAGAACCTTCTTTTGCCACAAAGAACCTTTTGTGAATCAGACCTTTATTTTTAAGAGTGTAGAGAAGACATGTGAGAGATTACTAGGAGAAACATCTGACAGGATTCCCGTAATACTTGAAAACCTGGACATTTCATATATAACATATTGATATATGTGACCCCGGACCACAAAACCAGTTATAAGGGTCAATTTTTAAAAAATAAATAAGCTTTCAATTGATGTATGGTTTGTTAGGATAGAACAATATTTGGCTGAGATACAACTATTTGAAAATCTGCAATCTGAGGGTGCAAAAAATTCTAAATATTGAGAAAATCGCCTTTAAAGTTGTTCAAATGAAGTTCTTAGCAATGCATATTACTAATCAAAAATGAAGTTTTGACATATTTATTTGCAAAATATCTGTATGGAACATGATACTTAATATCCTAATGATTTTTGGCATTGGGATCCACGGGGTCCAGGGTCACATATTTGATTAAAAGCCATAGAAAGGAACAAATCTTGCATGGAATGTACATTTTTTTCTAGTTATTTTGATTTTCTTTGGCTAGAAATGACTTATGACTTATTCAAATTAATGAGACTTTATTTATTTATTTTTAATCTTTTAGTCATCGCAAATGACTTGAAAAGTCTTAAAAAATATCATGCATTTTATATACGGGTCAAAGACGAAAAAGGGTAAGCATAAGCATAAAATAAAGTGTAATACTGCTTTAAATAGTTGTTTTTCCCAAAAAATATTAAAACCTTTTCTGTTTAATTTAATTGCATTTTTGTTTTTGTTTTTATGAGCAAAAAATAAATATCAAACATTTTTCCCCTAATTTGCAGATGACATCCACTAAAATGTCATTCAGTGTAACAATCTTGTCAGGCATATTTACAACAAAAATCAATTTATACCATTCATTTTTTTTTAATCTGCTATCCTAGGTTTTGCCCATTTGTCAGTAAGAATTTTTTACTAATTTAAAACACAATAAATTTTAATATGCTCCCTTATTCTTTTATATTAATATGTGCAAGTCAAATTTTTACAGAAATATTCTGTTACACTGAATGACAATGTAACATCATTTCAACCAAATTTTGACATTTTATTCTCCAATATATATATATATATATATATATATATATATATATATATATATATATATATATATATATATATATATATATAAAGCAATAAAAAATATTACTTAGAAAATGATTAAAACCATGTAATTGTGGGAATTCTGATTCACAGGAAGCTTTTAAGTCTCCAGTCTTAAGGTTTTAAAATCTCAGTGATGGCTGGAAGATCCTGAGATCATTTGTGATTTTTTTTCTTTTTTTCTTTTCCCAAAGGAAAACAGTTAGTAATGTCATTGTTGGGTTATTTGCGGCGCACATAGTTGTTCTGCGTCTCTTGATGTGAAATACATTGTAACTGTTCTATTTGAAGTAAATGGCAGCTGCTGGAGTTTCTGTAGTGGAATAAATAAATAAACAGGCGGTTTGTTTGCATTGCAGTCGTACCGTTAGCAGATGGCCTCTGTTAAAGCACATATATGAATTCCTGCAGATCACCGTGTGTGCGTGTGTGTGTGTGCGTGTACGATCTCTCACCAGCCCATCGTATTTATATTAGGAGACATATGGATGTTCAAACGGCACATACAACATCAAGAATAGACCTGTTTCGATTCAGCCGCTCCATCCTGCATTCATTTAGTTCGCTGTTTTTCATCTTCACCCAACAAAATTAGTTATGTATGAACGTGTGTGTATGTATGCATGCATTTACTTATTTGGGTATTTATTAGTATATATTAATAAAAATATATAAAATCTATTAATAATAAAAAAAACATATTTTTTATTTATAATTAGAATCTCAAGTAAAGTTGAAAATATATTTGTCTAATATTTTTAGTGAAAAAAAATAAATTATAAATACATTTAATCATTTAATTGAAATTTTCATATTTATGTTAAATTATATATTTTTATATTTTATATATTAAATATTTTTTGGATTTTTATTTAAATATATTATATATTAAAGTACGTTAATAATATATTTGAATTTTTTTTTTTTTTTAATTTAATGTCATTTTATGCAGCTTCACGGTTGTTTTGACTGATTATTGTAGTAAATTATTTTTCTAACAAAAAATGTTTAGAAAATATTTTTGGGGGATTTATGTATATATAATTATCAAAATAATTATCAAATAAAATGTAAAAATATATGAACTTTTTTATTTAAAAAGAAAAAAAAAAAATATATATATATATATATATATATATATATATTTTTTTTTTTTTTTTTTTTTTTTTTATTAAAAAAATCATATATTTTTTAATTTTATTTGATAATAATTTTTTTATAAAATATTTTTTTAATGTTTAAAAAATACATATATAATACATATATTTTATATATATTTTTTCATATATTTAAAATTTTTTATTTGATACAATTATGATGTTAAAATATATATATATATATATATATATATATATATATATATATATATATATATATATCTGACTGATTATTTTCGTCTCTTTTTTTTTGGTTACTCTAACAAACTGATCCATGTTCTGAAAGCGTCACTGCATTTAATTCTTCAGAAAGTCAAATGATGGACTTAAAGTGACTCTCGCTTCTAGTGAGAAAGTGTTTTAACATCCATAAAATGACACGCATCACGTCGAAGTCATAAGAATGGCAGTTGTGGAGACGCTCCTAATTAATCCAGCATGCAAATGCAGTCTGAAGTGCTGTGATTGGTGTTAAAATGTAAATTGTTGAGGTCCGTGAGTTTGTGGAAAGTTTTCTCACTCGTCGGGTTTGCGGGTCGCCAGCAGGGTCTTCAGAACCGCAGCTCGCGCTCAAATTAATCTTTCCTGACAGTTTACAAGACGAAGCCATCAGAGTACCGGCAGACTGACGGGATGTGAGTGACAGAACAGTGTAACACATCCGACAGCGTTTGTGTTGCTTTAAAATCCTGCGCCGACTGGAATTCTGGGAAGGTGGGGGAATTATAGGCAGAAACCTTAAGATGAAATTCCTCCTCGATATCACTCAGAGACGATCCTCATCAGCCTTCATCAGATCATCATGCTCTCATTTATCCTCTCTATATTGTTTTTAAAATAAAGTAGGGTTTAAAGCAGTCATCACTATTACTATTGCTCATAGGGTTAGTAATATACTGCATAACCCTAAAAATTGAAATAATGTTTAAAAAATAAGTAAAGTAAAATAATGGAAGGGGTTATTATTTTTATTTTATTTTATTTTATTTTATTTTATTTTATTTTATTTTATTTTATTTTATTTTATTTTATTTTATTTTATTTTATTTTATTTTATTTTATTTTATTTTTGCATACAGAATTTAGTTAATGCCTTTTAAGTTCCAGTTCAACTCCTGAATTTAAATTAAAATAAATACATTTTACTACATTTTACTTATTGTATTTACTTACTTATTTATTTTACATATTTATTTATATTATTTATTTATGTATTTTTAAATGAAAAAAATATATATATTATTTATTATTTACATATTTATTTGTTTATTATTATAATTATTATATTTTTTAAATAAATTATATACTTTTAATTAAAACATAAAATATATTTAAAAATAAATAAATAAATTTGATTGTATATATTATTATTTATTGTTTATGTATTTATTTATTTTAGTGCATCATTCAGAATTTAATTATAATTGATAATGTCTTTCAAATTCCAAAGAAAAGAAATAAAATACTTCTTTTTTAACATTGTTTTATTTTATTTTATTTTTTATTTTTAGAGTTGTGCATCTTTCAGAATTTAATCGATAATACCTTTCAAATTTCAATTCCAATGAAAACATATAATATACTTTGTTTCCTTAACATTTATTCAATTGTTAATGCCTTTCAATTTCAGTTTAATTCCTGAATTTAAAAATTGTACAAAAAGAAAAGAAAAGAAACGAAATAAATAAAATACTTGCTTTCGTTTCCATTATTCTATTCCAGTTCAGTTCCAATTCAATTTCTTGAGGTTGCAAAGCGGGAGGAGAATTGCAATTTGAATTTGATTGTAAGGAAGTAGAATTCAAATGAATTCAAATTGAAAGAAATTCAAATAACTGTCATTTTTAGTGATTTTATAGCGCACAGCAGTATATTTTGCATGAAAAGCTTCATCCACATACTCTTCAGATCACTACAGATCTGAATGGTTTCTCTCATTGTTGTCAGTGATTTTGAATGTGAGCTGATGCTCTGACGGTCAGAACTGACTCATTTCCTCGTACCTGACCGGACGGATCTGACCTCTGACCCCTGAGTGACCTTGAGGTGTTCCTCCTGTCGGATGTGCACTAGCTAGGGGAGATGTTTCCAGCGCTGTGGGTCACGACACACACTCTCACACACATTCAGTGAGGTCTGGAGGGCAGACGGGAAGACCAGAGCTAATCCTCAAAACTGAGCCGCTGCCAGAAACACGAATTACACGTCACAGCCCAGAGAACCAGTGTGTGTGAGTGTGTGTTTCTCACCTTATGGCTCTTGCTTTGTGACTTTAAACCAATGTTATTTGGCTATCATTGATATATTATTGCAGATTTCTTAAGATTTTGAATTAGATTTTATTTTTGTTAGTATTATAAATGTTTCGTTTTAATTTTTCATTTACGTTTTAGTATATTTTTTGTTTATTCATTCATTTAAGTGAAAATGAAAATGAAAAACTTTGCCTTGTTAGCTAGCTGAAATAAAAACGTTTAAGTTTTTCTGCTGTATTTCATTGTATTTCAGTTAGTGTTATTTTATTAGTAATAAAAAAGTAATAAAAATAGTTTTTGGTGCACAAAAAATTAAATATAATTTAAAAGTATCATATTAAAATATATTTATACAAATATTTTATTTTATTTCATTTGTTGGGTTGTGCATCATTCAGAATTAAATTTAATTTTTAGTTATATTAGTACTATTTAATCTAAATGAAAACGAGAAATTTGCCTTGTTAGCTAGCTGGAAAAAAATGTTTACGTTTTTTGCTATATTTTATTGTATTTTAGTTAGTGTTTGTTTTATTAGTAATAAAAAAAAAGTTTTTTTTATGGTTTTAGTTTCAGTTTACAACAGTTACCCTGCTTTAAATGCTATCTTAATAATTATTAAATATAAAATAAAGTGGTGTTTAAAGCAGTCATCGCTACTAGGATTAAAAATGAATTAATAATTAATTAATATTAGGATTAAGTCTGAATGGCATACAAAAAAATTAAAAGTATCTTATATTAAAATATATGTATGAAATATATTGTTATTTATTTAATTTTATATTTTATTGTATTTTAGTTAGTGTTTATTTTATTAGTAATACAAATAATTAATTAATAATTTATATTAGAACTAATAGTTCTGAATGATGCACAAAAAAGACATAATTTAAAAAGTATCTTATATTAAAATATGTTTATAAAATATATTTTAAAGTGAATTTTTAATTTTTAAAGTGTATTTTTGTATATTGTATGTTTTTAATTTAATTTATTTCATTTTGTTTAGTTTCATTTTTACATTACCTGTGTTGAATTTCTTTGATTTGTAATTCAGTAAATTCTTCTTCCTCTCCAAATCAACTTCCTGTAGGTGTGGCCAATGTAATTCAAATCAAAAGTCAGTGGTGTTTGATGAGCAGAAAACACTTAGCAACCAGACACAGCACCCTAGAAACTTCAAAGCAACATTGTAACATTTTAACATTTCAAACACGTTAGTAACAGAACAGCACTGTCTCTCTGCTGAACATCTAGTTTATTAATCTAATGGTGGGAACGAACACGCACACACACATACACACACACACACACACACACACACACACACACACACACACACACACACACACACACACACGCACACACACACACGCAGGGCTCAGCTGGTCGTGTGCTGTAATATAGCACGTAAAAATAATAACGGCTAGAAATTATGTACAGAGTCGACATGAATTATTACCGTGTGATTGTTTATTGTGTGTGGATGTAAGTGAGTTACAGTGTGAATATGAGTTTACAGCAACACAAACAAACATATTTCACACACACACACACACACACACACACACACACACACACACTTGTTTCTCCTCATGTGTGTTCACTGGTGCTTATTGGCTGACAGTGTTGACCAATCAGAAGATAAAATCAAATGCAAATTGTACAAAGTTTACTAATTTTAAAAATACTTTGCATATATTTGAATAAAATGTAGTAATTAAATAGTTTTTAATAAAAAATGTTATTAAATAAATTAATAATCTAGTAATTATCTAGATTTTGAGGGTTTTTTTCTTTTTTAGTAAGTGAAGTGCTTGGTTTATAATGTGAATTTGTTTTAACTTTTCATTGATTTTACATTATAAAATAGTTCATCTTTTTGAAGTTGTATTTTTTTATTATTTTTAGGTTATTTTAATTTTATTTGTTTGATTTACGTAGTAGCTTCTCATCAACTCATTTAGATTGTTTTCATTTTAAAATATGCATTTTTATGTTATTATTATGAATTTCTTCAGTTCACTTTGTTTTTTTTTTTATTTGTTAGTTCTTTTATTTTTATGAATTAATTCATTTTAATTAATTTAATTTTAATGGTTTAATTAATTATTAGCTTCTCATTAACTCATTTTGATTTTTTGATTTTAAAATTATGTATTTTATTTTTATGAATTCATTGATTTCTAATCAATTCACTTTGATTGTTTTTGTTTTAAAATATTTTTTATGAATGAATGAATGAATTTTAATTAACTTCATTTTAATGGTTTAATTAATTATTAGCTTCTCATTAACTCATTTTGATTTTTTGATTTTAAAATGATGTATTTTATTTTTATGAATTCATTAGTTTCTCATCAATTCACTTTGATAGTTTAAATAGTTTGATTTTTATTTTTATGAATGAATTAATTAATTTAAATAATTTTACATTTTAAGGATTTTATTAATTATTAGCCTCTCATTAACTGATGTGTTTTCGTGTTATTTTTATGAATTCATTAATTTCTTAGTTAATTTTTTGTTTTAAAATTAGTTTACTTTTATGAATTAATTAATTTATTAGAATTAGTTTCATTTATATATATTTTAATGGTTTAATTATCAGCTTCTCATTAACTGATTTTGATTGTTTTTATTTTAAAATTGTGATTTTGTTGTTTTTATGAATTTATTAATTTCTCATAAATTCATTTTGATTGTCTTTGTTTATTTTTATGAATGAATTCATTTATTAGAATTATTTTCATGATATATTTTAATGGTTTCATTAATTATGAGCCTCCTGTTACCTCAATTTTATTGTTTTATATTGTAAAATTATGTATTTCATGTTATTTTTATTAATTCAATAATTCTCATCAACTCATTTTGATTTTAAAATTAGTTTAAATATAAAGGATTTTGAATAATTATAAAATAATCACAACAGATATATATATAAAATAGCAATAAAAGCAGAAAATACATTTCAAAAAGATTAAAAGTTGATTTAAATTATATCAAAACCTTATGGCTTTAGTTAACTATGAAAACCCTGGATGACATTCACATTCATGAAGCGTCCAGGTTGTTTTAGGCTTGATTCCCACATGATTTGCTCTGACTCGTTCATGATTTGATGTTTAACTTGGGATATTTTTCATTTGAAAAAGCGTTGATTTACACTTATGTGTGTGTGTGAGGACTCTTGGTGTCTCTCTGATATTTAGCTGCTTGTCTGCTCGAGTATTTTTCTCCTTGTTGCACGTCAAAGTGTTAATTGCCCCTTGTTAAAAGCCCCGCTGTAAAAAGGCCCGTGTGTGTGTGTGTGTCTCTTCACCTGCCGTCTCTTTGCATCCAATTCCTCTTCCTGTGCTAAAGCTCCGCTAGGTGACGAGAGCCAGAAATCAGTGTGAGGACTCTCTCACAAACACACACACACACACACACACACACACACACACACACACACACACACGCTGGCGGTTATTTTGAGGCTCCGCTAACATCACCTCCACTTTAATGGGTTTACAAATATTCATTTATCCCCGCATTTACCTTTTCATTGCGTTTTAGCGTGCCGATAAAAGGCTCGGGATGTCAGCGGCGTCTCTGCGCTCTTCCTGTCTGAGGATGAGTGCGTGATTGAGGCGTCGCGCCAGCGAGAGTGAGACGCGTCAACAGATGCAGACAGGATGAGGAGAAGGTGTAGATTTCCTCTCTCCTTCCTCCGTTTGCGAGGTGTTTGTCTCTGAGTGTGAAGCGCTCGTCTTTTGACTGGCCGCGATGCTGTGTGTGTCCTGAGCGGAGTGGATTGTGGGATTCAGGTGTCTGAAGAGTCATGTGTTATCACTCAGAAGCATCTCTTTCAGAGATTTTTGGAGTATCAGGCCATTTGGGATAGAATCAGAGCATACTGCATGCTACATACTATTTAAAAGATGATATAATGAGATACAGTTGCAACATAGTGAGGTCATGTGTTATCGATCCTTTTTGGAATGTCTGTTGTAACATTGTAACATGTGACATCAGTGTAACATGTTATAATGTTACAGTACACATTCCAAAACGTATGATGATCACATTGTATCATCTCATCATTGTATGGCCTCACCACACTGCATGTCAGTAAGCGTTTATTTTATTTTTAAATTATAATTTTTTTTATGGTTTAAATTTAAGTTTACAACAGTTACCCTGCTTTATACGCTATCTAAATAATTAAATTTAAAATAAAGTGGTGTTTAACGTAGTCATCACTACTAGGATTCAGAATTAATTCATTATTTATCCATATTAGGATTAATAATTAATTCTGAATGGTGCACAAAAAATATATATAATTTAAAAAAGTAGCTTATATTAAGATATATTTTTATTTTATTTTATGTGTAGGGTTGTGCATCATTCAGAATTAAATTTAGTTTATTCATTTTTAGTTATTTTAGTATTTTATTGTATTTCGGTTAGTGTTTATTTTATTTCAAATTATAATTTTTTTATGGTTTTAGTTTCAGTTTGCAACAGTTACCTTGCTTTAAACACTGTCTTAACAATTATTAAATATACAATAAAGTGGTGTTTACAGCACTCATCACTACTAGGATTCATAATTAATTAATAATTCATTTATATTAGGATTAATAATTAATTCTGAATGGCACACAAAAATATATATAAATATATATATATATATAATTTAAAGTATCTTATAATAAAATATATTTTAATTTATTTTATTTGTAAGAGCTGTGCATTATTCAGAATTAAATTTAGTTTATTCATTTTTAGTTATTTTAGTATTTTATTGTATTTCGGTTAGTGTTTATTTTATTTCAAATTATATATTTTTTATGGTTTTAGTTTCAGTTTACAACAGTCACCCTGCTTTAAACACTCTTAACAATTATTGAATATAAAATAAAGTGGTGTTTACAGCAGTCTAGGATTCATAATTTATTAATAATTAATTTATATTATATTAATTTTATATTTCTGAATGGCGCACACTTTTTTTTTTAAATGTATCTTTTAATAAAATATATATTTTATTTTATTTTCAATTTATTTTATTGGCGTACAAAAATATATATAATTTAAAAAGCATCTTATACTGAAATATGTTTATAAAATGTATTTTCAATTTAATGTAATTTTATTTTATTTTTCATTTATTTTATTTTATTTTTCGGGTTGTGCATCATTGAGAATTAAATTTAGTTGATTCATATTTTGTTATTTTAGTACTATTTAAACAAAATGAAAATGAGAAATGTTGCCTTAATAAATAAAGTGGTGTTTAAAGCTACTAGGATTCATAATTAATTAATAATTCATTCATATTAGGATTAATAATTCATTCTAAATGGCACACAAAAAATATGTATATAATTGCAATTTGTAAGTAAATTAAATTACATGAATTGAAATTTAAAACAATTCTCACGTTTATTCTCAACAGTAAATCAAAGTTTCTCAAAACAAGCATTGATTGTTGTGTAATATATTACACAAAACAATTACTATTATGTATATAAATTGTACATCTATAAATATATGATAGTATAAATCATAAAAATAATTTTCTCTATAAAATTTGTATTATTATTATTATTATTATTATTGATAAATAAGTGTATAAATTATATGTACTACCATTTGTAATAATTAATCATTTATTATTACTATATGTGACCCTGGACCACAAAACCAGTCATAAGGGTCCATTTTTTTAATTGAGACGTATACATCATCTGAAAGCTGAATAAATAGCTTTCCATTGATGTATGGTTTGTTATGATTGGACAATATTTGGCTGAGATTAATCACCATTAAAGTTGTCCAAATGAAGTTCTTAACAATGCATATTACTAATCAAAAATAAAGTTTTTATATATTTACGGTAAAACATTTACAAAATATTTTCATGGAACTTCATGGATCTTTACTTAATATCATAATGATTTTTGGTATAAAAGAAAAATCTGTAATTTTGACTCATACAATGTATTGTTGGCTATTGCTACTTAAGACTATCTAAGAAGGTTTTGTGCTCCAGGGTCAATATTTGAAAATGTCATTTATTTCTGTGATGCAAAGCAGCAATATTGAGTTTTCTGACTTTGTGATCTTGGGAAATGTTTTAAATAGTATGCAGTATGCAGTGGGCTAGTATTGCATTCTGAGGATGATGATGATGATGAAATGTTCACACTGCTCTGGAATGCCATCACACACACACACACACACAGACACACACACACACTCAGCACTGAGTAATGAGGCAGTGATGAGCGCGTCCCGCAGAGCAGGGGTCAAAGGTCAGAGAACTGTCTCAGCTGCTCCCGAGGAGCAGTGATGACACAGCAGAGACTCTGTGTGTGTGTGTGTGTGTGTGTGTGTGTGTGTGTGTGTGTGTGTGTGTGTGCGTGGTGAACTAATCCACCTTTACGCACACAGTCCGAGCTGAATCCCCCGCCGTTACTTCCCAAAACACACACACACACACACACACACACACACACACACACACACGTGTCAGAGCTCTGCAGGAGGAAACTGATGCATGTGAGCGTCTCCTCCAGCCATTAATTATCAGAACGCAGAACAGCACACCTGTACACACACACACACACACACACACACACATTCTCCGATCCTCATGAGTTCAGGTGTCATATACGGTCTCTGTCGGTCTGTAACACACTGAAACAGAGGAATTATGGATGAACACAGCTGTTAATGCATCATTTGAGTTCAACCGCAGCACCAGAAACAAAGACATTGAATTTTACATTTTATATGCACTTCAAATTCACTCATTTTGATGAAAATATGTCATTTGCTACTTAAATTTATTGTGCACAATTATTGCAAATGTTGAGTCACTTGTTGCATTGACATCCAATGCAAATGTGTTCATTTAGTCCATTTAAAAAGCTGCTTTTATTCAAATTTTAATCACTTTCTTAGCTTGACTTTCTCTGCTGATGTAATTAAAGCTGAGTGGGTGGGGAAATGATATTAACCAATAATAGCAAAGCAAATGCTGTATATACAGTTGAAGTCGAAAATAGTGAAAATTATTGTCTTGTTTTCAGGAAAAATGTTTTTACTTAAAGCATGCAAAATAATTTGCCAGTGGGGTAAGCAAAATAGTCTTATTTCAAGAAGAAAACTCGATTATTTTGCTTACCCCAGTGGTAGATTATTTTGCTTGTTTCGGGCAAAAATTCACTTAATTTTTTAACTTCTCTTTTCTGAAAACAAGACAATAATTTTTACTTTATTTTTGGCTGGAAACAAGACTTGATTGCCATGGGGTGAAAACTTTTGGTATTTGAAGATCTGGGTAAATTTAACTTATTGTGTCTTCTGGGAAACATGTAACTATCTTCTGTAGATTCTGAATGGCAGTACTAAATGAAAAAAGACAAATAATAGACAAAATAACAAAAACGTACATATCTCCATTCTGTTCAAAAGTTTTCACCCCCAGCTCTTAATCATGGTTTTTCCTTCTGGAGCATCAGTGAGTGTTTGAACCTTCTGTAATAGTTGCATAGGAGTCCCTCAGTTGTCCTCAGTGTGAAAAGATAGATCTCAAAATCATACAGTCATTGTTGGAAAGGGTTCAAATACACAAAAATGCTGGAAAACCAAAGAATTTTTGGGACCTGAAGGATTTTTCTGAAGAATAGCAGGCAGTTTAACTGTTCAGGACAAACAAGGGACTCATGAACAACTATCACCAAACAAAAAACACAGCTGTGGATCATTCACGTAACAGCACAGTATTAAGAATCAAGAATCAACACTATTATTTTCTCTTGTGTAAACATCTTTTATGTGAAATATCTTATTCAGGTCAGTACTAAATAAACAGTAACATGCATTTTGTATGATCCCTCTTATTTTGGTAAAATCATTAACATTTTGCAGATTCTGAAAGGGGGGTGTAAACTTTTGACCTCAACTGTATATTCAAAATTTGTAATTACAATTACATATGTTTCTATTTTTTTATATATTTATTATATATTATATTTATTTATTTTTTGAGATTGTGATTTTTATTACTTTTTTTTTCATTATTTATTCACCCAGAAAGGAGATATTTTAAACAGTGTCTCACTGTTGTTTTGGACCCCATTGGCTTTCATTATATTTTTAATGTGTGTTTTGTCTAAGAAATAAACACATGGACGAGCAAATGTTGACAAAATGATGGTTTTGGGTAAACTACCCAACTTCAATATCCAGTGTGCTTTGTTTCTCTGCACATTTGTTCAGATATAGAGCAAACGCAGCTCATGTGACGTAAGTAAGAAAGACTCTTTAAAGTGGATGCTGATGACGGTGCGGTGGTTTCTCCTGTGGTGCTGCTGTCTGCACTCATTAGTTTCAGGTTTGATCTCTCTCGGTCGCTGGGAAGGAGAGATTTCTGATGTTCTGTGAGTTTGGCTGTAGTTTATCGGCGGGGTGGGCTTCGTCTACGGTGGCCCGCCGTGGCCAAATCTCATGGGCGTCTGAGGGCCATGGGTCCGAGGGGAACGGGGCCCCCCGTGGGTCCGCCAGACCCGCAGACCGCGGGCCATTTAGCATGGACCGACCCGAGGAGATGGATGCTCGCGGGGGTCCTCATTCATCTGCTTCAGGCCTCCTGCTCTTTTTAGCCTCCCTGCTTCCCTCTGCACTCCTTCTTTCACGCGGCCAACATCCATCTCACTGCTGTGTTTCTCTGACTCGGTCTTCCTCCCCTGAAAGTTTTATTGCTCAGAGGTTGCTCTCTCATTTCTCAAGAGAGTTGAGTTGAAGTGCTTTTGTTAAGAAGTTTACTAGGAGAATTAAAACAGACTCAAATGAGTCAGTAGTTGCCTTCGGGTGAGAGTTTAGAGCTGTAAGACGAAGCTTAGATCATTGGTGAGAAATGAATGAGTTCATATTGGGCAAAAGACTCAATTGAGATCTCTTCTAAATCTCCATACAAAATAAATTTCATTGAGTCTTTTTCTGAGGAGTTAGAATGATTTTAGAAGCAGATTTAGTTTCTGTTTAACCTCCATTTGATCTCATTGCTCTCCCTGAGACACTTTTGAGATCTCAAAGATATTTCATTTGTATTTCTTTTTTAGATACATACATGTATTTTGAAACATATTCCACCTTTACACAATTTAATTTTGAAATTCATATTGCAAATGTCTTGACAATTCTGAGCTTAGTGTGAGACATTGTTGAGATTACTGGAGTCTTTTCTTAGACAATTAACTCAGCTCCAAGATTTCTTTTTAATCTCATCATGAGTCATTAAAGAGATCTCATTTGTGGGATGTTTGTGAGAAATGTCTACTTATATCTTAGCAAATATAAGCTTAGTGTGAGACGTTGTTAAGACCTCTTCTGAAACTCTATGCATGTATTTTGAAAGATGTTCCATCTTTACACAATTTCATTTTGAAATTCATATTGCAAATGTCTTGACAAATGTGAGCCACTGTTGAGATCTCGTCTGAAGCTCTAGTAGACACATCTGAGATTACCGTCTTTATGTCAGACACTTGATCTCTGCTTATTCTCTATTAAATCTCATTGTGGTTCAGGAGAAACCTTTGAGACAGTAATAAGATCTTATTTTGATTATTTTGTATGTACATAATTTAATTTACAGTATATTTTAGATTGCAAACTTTGGTATTTTTGCAAATATGCGTTTAATTTGAGACACATCATCGTTGTTAAATCTCTTTTTAATCGTACTGCGTTCTAGAAGAAACATTTGAGGCATAAAAGATATCTCATTTGTCTTTGGTGTCTTTGCAAATATGAGTTTACAGTATAGTGAGACATTGTTGAGGTCTCTTCTGTAGGGTTACAGGAGTATTTTTTCCTCATAAGAAGCATTTGAGAAGCGAAAGAGAAAGATTTAATTTGCGATTTTCATTCAGTAATGAGACTGTTTTTGAAGTACCTTTGTTTAGTGAGATTACTGGGAGGCTTTTTCTCTTGAAAATCTCTGTTTCACATCTCTAGTCTAGAAGAAACGTTTGAGGAAACTTTGTCTGCACATAACTTTTTTTTATGAGATGTGAGAAATGTCTACTTGTGTCTTGGCAAGTATGAGCTTAAAGTGAAAAATTTCTTTGCAGATATGATCTTAGTGTGAGACATTGTTAAGTTCTCTTCTGAAACTCATGTGATATTACTAGGATCTTTTTCTCAGGAGATGCATTTGACAAGCAAGCCACTTAATGTCTTGTTGATCTCTTTTTAATCTCATTGTGTTCTAGGAGAAACATTTAAGACATTAATGAGATCTCTTTTTTACCTAATAAGATTATTTTGTCTGCACATAACTTTGTTTTTTGATTGCAGTCATCTTTGGTCAGTTTTTGGTATCTTTGCAGATATGAGCTTAGTGCGAGACATTGTTGAGATCTCTTCTGAGATTAAATTTTACACTCTTTTTGATCTCATTTTTTTTCTAGGAGAAACATTTAAGACATTAATGAGATCTCCTTTTTTACCTAATAAGATTATTTTGTCTGCACATAACTTTGTTTTTTGATTGCAGTCATCTTTGGTCAGTTACGAGCTTAGTGCGAGACACTGTTGAGGTCTCTTCTGTGAGATTACATTTTACACTCTTTTTATTCTCTTTTTGATCTCATTGTGTTCTAGGAGAAACATTTGAGACGTTAAATTTTCCATTTCCCTGCTATAATGATGAACTTCGATATCTTTGCAAATATGAGCTTAGTGTGAGACACTGTTGAGATCTCTTCTGAAACTCACAAACTCACTTTGTCTGTTGCACTCAGGAGATTCAATACACAAAGTTCTTAGAGATTTTGCTTTATGCCAAAATCATTAGGATATTAAGCAAAGATCATGTTCCATGAAGACATATTGTACATTTTGTACCATAAATATATCAAAACATAATTTTTAATTAGTAACATGCATTGCTAAGGACTTCATATGGACAACTTTAAAGATGATTTTCTCAATATTTAGATTTTGAGGAGTTTTGTTTGCGTGAGTTTAGTGCGAGACATTGTCGAGATCTGTGAGGTTTGATCTCATTGAAGCGTTAGAGATATCAGAGATCTCAACGGAGCCTCTGCGTATCTCTCTCTCTCTCATGCACACAGTTTCTCCTCTTTTGTCCCATATTTTTGTTTGTTGCACTTTTCCAATTACGTTAATGTCTTCTCGGTTTCTCGCAATCATCATTTGGTGGCCACGCAAGCATGCGCCTGCTGTTATTAATGCGGCCCGGTAATCCTTCACGGGCGTCTTCAGGTGTGTGTCATTTATCTTTGTTAATATTTCCTCTGGATGCCAGCTGGGTACCCGTGCCAGCCGGCTCCGAAACTGGGCATGAGACTCGGCATGCGGAACGCGCCGGGCCGGGCACCGCGGGAGCGCCGGGCTTTCTTCCTCCGCCCGTAGTTGCCGGGCAACGGCGCGCTCGGGAGAAAGCGTCCGTCCCGCGGAAAATGAGACACTTTTGTTTTAGCGTCCCCCCCTGCACAAGAAAAAAAACCTCCTTAACTGTGAGAGGGGGCGACTTATTTAAGACAAGGACTCTTTTGTTTTAGCCTGTGAAAGGCGGCAGACCCCGCTCTCCTCCGCGGGGAAGCCTGCGACCAGGGGCCGCCACGTAATTGGCCTATTTAGCTTGTTTTGCATGTGAATGCGGCTCTAGTCAAGCATCGCTAAGTCTGTTGTGAGAGCTGCCGTCATTTGAATTCAGCTCAGCGCAAACATTCTCCCTACTTTATCACATCCTCTAATGAGCCCCGGCCCGGGACGTTACCCCCCGAGTGTCCCTAAAAAGTTCGGGAGGAAGTTTACGTTACGTCTCGCACCCGGGGCTCGCGCTCTTCCCGGATCAGACTTCCGAACGCGGGGCAAACGTCTACCCGTTCGCCTCTCTCCTTTCAGCTACCTTTCTTTTCTTCCGTAGAACTCCAGCGAGCGAATGAGTGAATGAGCGAATGAGCGAACGAGCTCTCGTTAACTGGCCTTGATTAGCAGAACAATGTTAACTGAGAACAGTGTAATGATGGGAAGAGTTTGTGCGGGGTAAGTGTACTCGCTTTGGAGCTTCGCTGGGTCACACACACACACACACACACACACACACTGACAGGAATGCTGGATTGATGTCTGAACTTCCTGAATTTGCATAGTTGATTTTTTTATAATCTTAATTAAAGACCTTTTTGGCTGTTTTTTGAAATATTGTGTGCTTTGCATCACTTTTTTAGCCAAAGTTATGACATTCTAAGTACATGCGTGTATATTTTTGTCTTTACTTTTGATCTTAATTAAAGTCCTTTGTTTTGTTTTTTTCTAAACACTGTGTGCTTTGATACCATATTGGATTACTTTTTTTAGCACAAAACTGACATTTCAAGCATCTGTTTGTATATTTGTTTGTATAACGTTTATAATCCTAATTAAAGGCCTTTATTTGAACATTTTTAATACTCTGTGCACTTTAATGCAACATGGCATCATTTTATAGCATCTTTTGAAGCATCTATTTGTATATTTCTATCATTTTTAATGACATTAAGACTAATTATAAAGGTCATATTGTCTTTTAGTTGTCATAACTTTTATGATGTTAGATGAAGTCCTTTTTAAATTTTGTTCTAAATAATGTGTGCTTTAATACAATATTGCATCACTTTTTTTTAGCCAAAGTTATGACATTCTAAGCACATGCGTGTATATTTTTGTCTTTATTTTTGATCTTAATTAAAGTCCTTTGTTTTGTTTTTTCTAAACACTGTGTGCTTTAATACCATATTGGATTACTTTTTTTAGCACAAAACTGACATTTCAAGCATCTGTTTGTATATTTGTTTGTATAACGTTTATAATCCTAATTAAAGGCCTTTATTTGAACATTTTTAATACTCTGTGCACTTTAATGCAACATGGCATCATTTTATAGCATCTTTTCAAGCATCTATTTGTATATTTCTATCATTTTTAATGACATTAAGACTAATTATAAAGGTCATATTGTCTTTTAGTTGTCATAACTTTTATGATTTTAGATGAAGTCCTTTTTAAATTTTGTTCTAAATAATGTGTGCTTTAATACAATATTGCATCACTTTTTTTTAGCCAAAGTTATGACATTCTAAGCACATGCGTGTATATTTTTGTCTTTATTTTTGATCTTAAGTAAAGTCCTTTGTTTTGTTTTTTTCTAAACACTGTGCTTTAATACCATATTGGATTCCTTTTTTTAGCACAAAACTGACATTTCAAGCATCTGTTTGTATATTTGTTTGTACAACGTTTATAATCCTAATTAAAGGCCTTTATTTGAACATTTTTAATACTCTGTGCACTTTAATGCAACATGGCATCATTTTATAGCATCTTTTCAAGCATCTTTTTGTATATTTCTATCATTTTTAATGACATTAAGACTAATTATAAAGGTCATATTGTCTTTCTTTTTAAATGAAGTCCTTTTTAAATTTTGTTCTAAATATTGCGTGTTTTAATACAATATTGTATCACTTTTTTAGCCAAAGTTATGACATTTTAAGCACGTGTGTGTATATTTCTCTTTATTTTTGACGTTAATTATGAAGGTCAATTGGTCTTTTAAACATCACAACTTTTATTATTCCTAATTAAAGGCCTTTATCTGAAATGTTTAAATAGTTTCTGCACTTTAATGCAACATGGCATCATTTTATAGCGTCTTTTTAAACATCTTTTTGTACATTTGTATCATTTTTAATGAAATTATGACTAATTATAAAGGTTATATTGTATTAAGTCTTTTGTTTTTTTCTAAATACTGTGTCCTTTAAAATCATATTGCATTGCATTTTTAGCACAAGATTTATGTTTTAAGCATCTCTTTGTATGTTACTGCCGTTTTTTCATGAAATTATGAAGGTCAAATGGTATTTTTAACTTTTATAATCTTAATTATAGACCTTTTTTGACTGTTTTCTAAATACTGTGTGCCTTAATACCATATTGGATTACTTTTTTAGCACAAATCTGACATTTCAAGCATCTGTTTGTATATTTCTGCCATTTTTTAATGAAATTATGAAGGTCATATTGTCTTTCAGATGTCATAACTTATGATCTTAAAGTCCTTTTTTTTTCTTTTTTTTTCTAAATACTGTGTCCTTTAATAAAATATTGCTTTTTTTTTGCACAAAATTGATATTTCAAGCATCTGTTTGTATATTTCTGTCATTTTTTTTAATCATGAAGGTCAAATGGTTTTTTAAACATCACAACTTTTATAATCCTAATTTAATAGGCTTTTATTTGCACTTTAATGCAACATGTCATCATTTTATAGCATCTTTTCAAGCATTTTTGTGTATATGTCTATCATTTTTAATGAAATTAAGACTAATTATGAAAGTCATCTTTCAGATGTCATAACTTTTATGATCTTAATTAAAGTCCCTTTTTAATTTTGTTCTAAATATTGTGTGCTTTAATACCATATTGCATTACTTTTTTAGCACAAAATTGACATTTCAAGCATCTGTTTGTATATTTCTGCCATTTTTGATAAAATTGTGAAGGTCAAATGGTCTTTTAAACATGACACTTTTAATAAAAGGCCTTTATTTGATTTTTATTATTATTATGTGCTTTAATGCAACATTGCATAGCTTTTTAGCACATAATTATAAAATATCAAGCATCTTTTGTACATTTCTATCATTTTTAATGAAATATGACTAATTATGAAGGTCAAATAGTCTTTTAAATGTCACATCTATTATAATTAATTGAAGGCATTTGTACTTTTTGAAACGCTGCATGCTTTAACACAACATGGCATTACTTTTTTACCACAAGATTGACATTTCAATCATCTATTTGTATATTTCTTTCATTTTTTGATGAAATTAAGAATGTCAAATTCTTTTGAACAGCACAACGTCTGTGATCCAAAAAGGCATTTTGTACTTTTTTTTTTTTAAATATTGTGTTTAATCCAACATTGCATTATGCTTTTAGCATGAAATTGACATTTCAAGCATCTGTTTGTACATTTCTTCCATTTGTTGATAAAATTGTGGCCTTAATTATTAAGATCAAGTTGGCATTTTTAAATATTGTGTTTAATACAACAATGCAGCTCTTTTTTAGCACAAAATATACCATTTCAAGCATCTGTTTGTATTTTCCTGTCAGTTTTCCATGAAATTAAGAATGTCAAATTCTTTTAAACAGCACAACGTCTGTGATCCAAAAAGGCATTTTGTATTTTTTTTTTTTAAATATTGTGTTTAATCCAACATTTATTATACTTTTAGCATGCAATTGACATTTCAAGCATCTATTTGTACATCTCTGCCATTTGTTGATCAAAAGCCTTAATTATTAAGATCGAATTGTCATTTTTAAGCATTGTGTGTTTAATACAACAATGCAGCACTTTTTAACACAAAATATGTAATTTCAAGCATCTGTTTATACATTCCTGCCATTTTTTGATCAAATTGTGGCTTTAATAATAAAGTTCAAATTGGCATTTTAAACTTTTTAAAAAATATTGCGTTTAACACAGCAATGCAGCACCTTTGTAGCACAAAATATGACATTTCAAGCATCTGTTTGTATATTCCAGTCATTTTTTTTTGATAAAATCATGATCACCTCATCAGCTCAAACATTTTATTCTGGAGAAGTTTCACAGATGATAAAAAGGAAAACACTGTTGAATGTTTTCGTTGGCACAGCAAATGTATTTATACATTTCCAGATTTTTATTACTTGTGCAGCATTTAATCTAGCGATTTGTTCTAAAACATTTATTCATCTAATATCTGCCTAATCTGTGTATCTTTGACAAACAGCGTCTTGAAAATGTTAAGCAGCGCTCTGATGTTTTCTGTCGGAGTCTCTGACGTCTTTCTCTGCTTGTGTTTAACTCCAGGAATGTGTGGCGTCTTTCTTTTTTTAATTTAATCGTGTCCTCTCTGTGCGTTTTAACCTAATCGAGTGCCTCTAATGTATCTGTCTGCCTTTGTTTGTGTCCAGTCGAGTCTCATGGGAGGCGAGGTGGGGATGGTCAGTCCGGAGACGGTGTCGCCCACCAAACTGGGCTCGCAGTATTACCAGCATTACGCAGGAAACCCACGCCGACGACCCCTTCACAGCGACTCCATGGGTGAGCCTTCATCACCAAAACCACTATCATCATCAACATCAACAACTGCTTTTTTTATTCTTAAAGTCCTTCAAGAAAACGTTTCCGTTTATTTTTTTTAATCTCTTCTTGTCTGCAATATTGATTTTCTCTTTTGTGCGTTTTATTTGTGTTTTCCTAACAATGCATCAACCCTCAGGCCTTGAGGTGCCAAGCTTCAATAGGTGTCAACCTTCAGGCCAAATCGCACATGCTTTTTTTTTTTTGTCAGAGACTGTCAGTCACATCCTGAACTGCGTTCATTGTGTTTTCTATCAGTGTTTGCTCATCAATCGTCTGTCTTTGTTTTTGTTTTTTTCTAGAAGTCCAGACGAAAAAGGTTCGGAAAGTTCCTCCCGGATTGCCCTCTTCAGTAAGTCACAGTGTTAAGCATGTTTTTCACCTGTCAGTCGGACAAAGTCAGATCAGAGCTTTAACTCTCCAGTCAAAAGGCAGCGAGGCCGCACAATAGCGCGTGAGTGTGAGTGCGTATTGTGTCGCGGACGGGCCGTTTAATGCGCCGCTAATGACGCTGGAATGTTCGCGCGCGGAGCAGACGCCCCGCGGGACGTCCTGACGGTATTGTGCTGTAGTTCTTTAAGAGGCAAGACAGAGAGAGCCGCGCTATAATGGAGTCCTGATGGGACGCTTTTCAAACACGGCCGGCGGCTCGTCTCTGTGAAGGTGATCGCGGCCGATTTCCGCGAGGGTCTGGCGTTGTGTGTGCGAGCGTGAGTTGTTCCAGCGCAGGTGTTTCTGACACGGGAAACACTTTCAGCCTCATGTGACTCATTAATGCCACATACGGCACCGACGCACGCTTGTGTTTGAGTTTGGATGTACGAATACCATTAGACATGCTTACACACACTATGTGTGTGTGTGTGTGTGTGTGTGTGTGTGTGTGTGTGTTCAGGTTGGAAACCGGCTTTCAGTGTTGTATAGTGTTCAAGAGAACAACTGTTAGAGACTAGTTCATTTTGTTTTTGTCAATATTATTTTTTAATATTATTAAATACTGTACATTATTTGTACAACTATTTAAGTTATTTGCATCATATTTATTTAATATTTACATAACAGTAACCCTTCAAAATATGTTTTTATAAAAATTAATCATTACTGTTCACAATTAGTTATTATTAATCATTTAAATAATGCATCATTATTATTTGACGAGATATTATATAGGAATTACTGTTTACTAATTCAACTGCACACATTATTCATTTAGAACAGTTTACATTTATAAAATCCATTTAGAAATCTGTTCCCTTTTTAAAAAATTAAATAAAATTCTTAAATGTTTGTGATGTGCCACAAATGATATCTGAGTTATATATTATTTGTATTTATTGCAATGCAATGTTATTGCAATGAGATGTTAGTAAATGTGCTAAAACAGCTCTGTTGTGTGTTTGTTTTCACGTGATAATTGAAATGTTTCTGAAGGATTTTCTTCATGAGCGTTTAATTCATGTGTGCTGAGTGAATTTTTGTTCATGTTGAGCAGATGCTGTTAGTTGCATTTATTGGGTGTATTGTGGTTCATTCTGTGTGTTTTTGTCGCTTGGTTTGTTCAGTAAGAGACCAGAAGCTTTAGAGTAAAAATAATATTATCAAACAGATTTTATGATGTTGTTTCATTGCTATATTCAAGATAAGAAGTCTTAAATCTGTGCATTAGCGTTAACATTTTAACTTTATCGTCATTGTTTAAAGCAAGTGTCCTTTGAGTTATTTTTTCTGCAAATTTGTAAATATTGTGGCTATTTTCCTCATGTGTGCTGAGTGAATCTCAATACACAGGATCTTTGTTCATGCTGAGCAGATGCTGTTGCATTTATTGGGTGTATTGTGGTTCATTCTGTGTGTTTTCGCCACTCATGTTTTCAGTAAGAGACCAGAAGCTTTAGAGTAAAAGTAATATTATCAAACTGATTTTATGATGTCGTATTTCATTGTTATATTCAAGATTGGACATCTTAAATCTGTGCATTAGCTTTATTTTAACTTAAACTTAAAGCAAGAGTCATTTTTCTGCAAATTCGTAAATATTTCTACTGATAGTCGGCATAAATGTAGTGGCTATTTTCCTCATGAGTGTTTAATTAAGTGCATTGAGTGAATCTCAATGCACAGGATCTTTGTTCATGTTGAGCAGATGCTGTTGAGTTGCATTTATTGGGTTTCTGGTTCATTCTGTGTGTTTTCATCGCTTGGTTTGTTCAGTGAGAGACCAAAAGCTGTAGAGTAAAAATTATATTATCAAACGGAGTCATTTTTTCGGCAAATTCATAAATATTTCTACTAATAGTCGACATAAATGTTGTGCCTATTTTCCTCATGAGCGTTTAATTCAGGTGTGCTGAGAGAATCTCAATGCACAGGATCTTTCTTTCATGTTGAGCAGATGCTGTTGCATTTATTGGGTGTATTGTGGTTCATTCTGTATGTTTTTGTCACTCTGTTTGCTCAGTGAGAGACCAGAGGCTTTAGAGTAAAAATAATATTATCAAACTGATTTCATAATATCATTTTATAATGTTGTATTTCATTGCTATATTCAACATAAGAAGTCTTAAATCTGTGCATTAGCTTCATTTTAACTTAAACTTAAAGCAAGTGTCATTTGAGTCATTTTTTCTACAAATTTGTTAATATTTCTACTAATAGTCTACATAAATATTGTGGTTATTTTCCTCACGTGTGCTGAGAGAATGCACAGGATCTTTGTTCATGTTGAGCAGATGATGTTGAGTTGCATTTATTGGGTTTGTGGTTCACTCTGTGTTTTTGTCGCTCAGTTTTTGTTTAGCTTCAGAGTAAAAACCAACCTGCAGCTCATTTAAAAAAAATTGAAATGATGATCTCTGTGGATTAATATCACAGCTGTTTTTGATTCCACTAAATCGTGTGAACGAACTGTGAAAGAATGGTGTTATAGCTACATAAATCATCGATTATTTGTGGTTTTTCATCATGCATGTACCATGCAACATTTTGTGCATGAGCAAAATGGTTTTCCGTGATTTTAACGTTGCGTTTCATCTGCTTAGATCAGGACTGATCCACAACATTCTCTGTTTCTGCTCGTCTGCGCTCACATTGGATTGTTTAAAGTATACAGCGTTAATTAAATTAAGTTTGGTCTAGCAGAATGCTCAGTTGGGACGTGATCTCTCCGGCGGGCGGCACGGATCCATTTCCTAATCTTTTCCTCCCCCTTCAGGTTGTAAACGGCACTGCGCCGTGAGTTTAGGGTCCGTTTGACTGACACTTCTTCAGCTTTTGCTTCTGGATCATTTTTAAAATAAAAAGTCTGATTTGAAAAAGCATTTTCAGGCATAATTACGTATCACTCATGTCTCTTTGTTAGATGATCACGTGTCTCATTGCTGCCGGACGGAGTGTTTCTGGTGTGCTGAGAGGGGAATGTGGAGTGTTATGGACGGATGTTGGAGTGTTTGTGGTGATGTTGTTGTTTTATAAAGATGAATCGTCCGTCTGCGTGTTTTAATAAGCCGGAACAGCGCAGGTTTATGGCAGTAAACACACTTTAGTGTTTTTTAATTGTGCTCTTGTGGTTTCCGACGCCATGCGAGAGCATATGCCCCACAATGACATCTACAGACAATAGAGCAATACGAGACCAGAGCCGTGAGAGAGAGTGTGTGTTTGTGTGTGTGTTTATGTGTGAACTTCACATGCGGTGAGTTTGTGCATGTGTTGTTTTAAATGAACAGCTTCGACATGCTACCCTGGCATGTTTATTTTAACATTATCAAACTGATTTCATAATGTCATTTAATATAATGTCATATTTCATCGCTATATTCAAGATAAGAAGTTTTAAATCTGTGCATTACCTTCAACATTTTAAGTTTATCGTCATTGGTTAAAGCAAGAGTCATTTGATTCATATTTTGTACAAATTCGTAATTGTTTCTACTAATAGTCTACACAAATATTTCTGCTAATCTAAATTTATTTACACATATTAAAAGAGTGAGTCTAATAGAAATAGGTTATATTTTATCCCAAATTTAAAATAAGTAAATAAGATATTGTATTTTGCATTATGAAAATGATGCCTGATTTTAGAACAGATTTTTTTTTTCATTATTAAATTCATTTAATGACAATTAAATGTTTTCTTTTTCAATTAAAGGCTTTGCTTTTTTCTTTTTTAAAAACTGTTTTCAATCAAGATCCTCATTAGTATACTTAAATCTTTTTTTATATTTAAATAAGGTCATAATAAATTATGAATAAATATATGATATCTATTTATATAAATTATATAATATAATATAATTCATAAATGAATAAAATTAATTTTTTAGGAATTAAAGACCTTACTTTTTTTTAAATTTCTGAAGTTTTTAATCAAGATCAATTAGTGTACTTAAATGTTTTTTTATATTTAATATATAATATTTATTTATGCAAAAACTTTTTTTTACATTTATTACAAATTTTTAAATATATTAAAAGCAAAAACATTATCACGATCTAATAGTTGCTTTAGAATTAAATAATATTAAAATATGTTAATATGTTGTTTCTCTGCATTTCCTTAATGAGAGTTCAGGGTAAAAATTTGCTTAATTGATTCAGTGGCAAAACAAAATCTTAATGACAAACTAATAATATGTTTTATTATTGAAAAAGCATCACATTTTTAAGTTTCTGTTTAAAGGAGCAATTTTTGTTTTTGTTTAAAGGAGCAATGCACATTAATAAACATGACTGTAAATATGCCAGAATTAGCCATAAAAGGCTATTTTTGATCTGTAGACCATTGACAAATGTTAAAAAGTCACCCTAAAAACATAAATACATGAATGCACAATTTTTTGCATAAAGAACATTTTAGCTAAATATAATTTCTTCTCTTTTTATGGCTTTTGAGATGACATATGAATAGCATGTTCTTGACAGGTTTTTGTGCAATTCACCATGAGTGTCAGATTTAATATGTTTCTAGTTGTTCTTATTGAAAAATACAGATTTATGTCAGGAATTTGTGTATGTAGTGTCACTGGACTTCAGCAAACACACAAAAAACTCCACTGAAACACAAATGAAGCTGCGTTTCTGTTGCTGATGCTCTTGTTGAAGGCAACGATGAGAACGGGAGTGATGGGGAGGGGAGGGGGGTTCAGGTGGGTCTCCATGGCGACGGCTTGAGTGACAGGTAGCGGACGGAGCAGCGTGTAGACGGAGGTAAGACTTTGGCCGCGGCCCAAAACTCAGCGAAAGAAAGAAACAGCCTCCCGCACCAGCTGTCGACAGCGTTTTTGTTGGAACCCGAGTGTGAGAACCCTGTTTAAAGCCGACTGAGTGTGTGTGTGTGTGTGTGTGTGTGTGTGTGTGTGTGTGTGTGTGTGTGTGTGTGTCTGTGTGAACCCTGCAGAACCTTGTTTTGGACTATCTTAATGAACATGTGCTTGATTTCTTGTGTGAGATTTGTGAAATATTAGCGAACAATCGAGTGTCATTTGCTGGTTTCCTGCAGCTATGTTCCACTGACACAGATGAAGTCTATTTCATGATCATAAAGAATTTAAAACGGGGGGAAATTACTAATTTCAGCATGATCTTGTAAGTTTAATTAGTGTTTGAGACTCCTAAAGGAATAATTCAGACAAAAAAAATGAACATTCTGTCATCATTTACTAAACCTCAAAACCCTTGTGACCTTCTTTCTTCTGGAGAAAACACAAAAGAAGATACTTAGCAGAATGTAAACGCTGCACTTTTCCATATAGCGAATATGGATGTGAAAGAAGGCATTTGAGTTCATAATCTGTTTCATTTAATTTATTTATGCTAATCTAAATTTATTTCTATCTAATAAAAACATGTCATATTTTACCCTAAGTTCAAAAGAAAGAAATAAGACATTGTATTTTGCATGTTTTTTAAATAATTTTTAAATCGTTATTGATAATTAAATATTTTCCTTTTCAGAAATTAATGCTTTTCTTTTACTTTTTTATTTTAAAATCTCACCTTTTTCATTTAAGATTCTTATTTGATTCTCATTAGTGTACTTAGTTTACTTTCCGCTGTAGAACACAAAAGGAGATATTTAGCAGAATGTAAATGCTGCACTTTTATCATATAGTGAATATGGATGTAAAAGGAGGCATTAAAAAAAAACTCTGTTAAATTAATTAAACAGATTATGATTTTATGATGCTTATCATCATTTTTGAAGCTCAAATGAGATTATTGTCATTTTTGAAGCTAAATGCATCCTTTCACATTCGTATTCACTATATGGTAGAAAAACTGATTTAAGTTTTTTTACTGAGTTTTTCTTCTGTATATCATAAAAGGAGATATTTAGGAGAATGTGCATGATCCACTTTTACCATATAGTGAATACGGATGAGAAAGGATGCATTTAATCTTCAAAAATGATAAAAAGCGTAATAAAATCATAATCTGTTTAACTGATTTAAGTTTTTTTACAGAGTTTTTCTTCTGTATATCACAAAAGGAGATATTTAGGAGAATGTGCATGATCCACTTTTACCATATAGTGAATACGAATGTGAAAGGATGCATTTAGCTTCAAAAATGACAATAATCTCATTTGAGCTTCAAAAATGATGATAAGCATCATAAAATCATAATCTGTTTAATTTATTTAACAGAGTTTTTCTTCTGTATATCACAAAAGGAGATAGTTAGGAGAATATGCATGCTGCACTTTTACCATACAGTGAATATTGATGTGAAAGGATGCATTTAAGCTTCAAAAATGACAATAATCTCCATAAAATCAGCTTATTTTGACTCATGCACTGTATTGCATTGTCTGCTCCTCAGACAAAATTATCATACGACTTCTGAAAAGTAAATGTAATATATTTTCCATAGTGAATATGGATGTGAATGACGTCATTTGAGCTCTGAAATGGACAAATAAGCATTATAGTTTTCGTATGTGTTCAGTAAAATCAAACTGTTATGATGATCTAATTGTGCTTTTTTGTCATTTTTAAAGCTCAAATGCACTTTTACTGTATAGAAAAGAGGAACGTGCACATTCTGATAAATGTCTACTTTTGTGCTCCACAGATGAAAGAAAGTCATATAGTTTTGGATTAACATTAAGGGTGAATATGAGATTTTTTGTATGTTTCAGAGTCGTTGCATTTGGTTTTCAGATTTCGATACGTCGGGGAAATGGATAAATGCTTGTGTAAATGTATAAATAAACAGCAAGACGTCGTCTTCTCCCCCCGATTCACCTGTCAGCCTGTCCAGGAAAGAGAAGCAGAGAGAATGTAGCAGTAAATGATCTCATGGTGGCTTTTTTTTTGGCATCTTTTTTTAAGCGAGTGGAAAGAAATAACAGAAACAGCTGCGTGTGTCTGGCTGCGGCCCAGCGGCGCTGGTGCGACGTTTGAGAAAAATTCTCTGTATGAAATAAACGGTCAGATTTCATTCAGTCCTGCCAAAAAACCGAGACGTGAACATATCAGAGCCACGTCCCCGTGTCCCTTCGTTCGCTGAGGAAAAAGGCCAGCGACGTGTTTCTGAAAGGCTTCTGTGTCGTCTATAAATAGAGATTTGTTTTTTTGAGGCGCACTGATTTTAACGGCAGTCACGGGCAGCTGGATTTCTTCTCTTGAGGTCTTTAACGGAGGAAAATATTCATAATTTTCTCCACTGTAACGCAACAACACACCTGCTGACAGAGTCTTGTTTTGCTTTCTCTAAAATGTTCTCAGACTTGCAAGATATCACATATCAAGTTTGCATTTGCAAATGAGAGAATGTGTTTTGCTTGCATGGATATACTAATAGTTGTACTTGACTTGCTTATTCAGTTTTATTTGCATTTCTATTTTAATATTTTTGCATTCATATTCTCATTTTTACATGCATGAATATTAGTTTTTTTTACGTTTCATGAATAGTCTAAATTTTTTTTGTTGAATTAATATTTTAATACTTTTTACTTGCACGAATGTTTTCATTTTTTACTTGCATAAATATTTTTTTAATTGCATGAAAAAAATATTTTAACGGCAGTCACAGGCAGCTGGATTTCTTCCTTTGAGATCTTTAATGCAGGAACATATTCACAATTTTCTCCACCGTAACACAACAACAAACCTGCTGACAGAATCTTGTTTTGCTTTTCTTAAAATGTTCTCAGACTTGCAAGATATCACATATCAAGTTTGCATTTGCAAATGTCAGAGAATGTGTTTTACTTGCATGGATATCCTAATATTTTTACTTGCACTTTTTTTTACTTGCTTATTCTGTTTTATTTGCATTTCTATTTTAATATTTTTTGCATTAATATTCTCATTTTTACTTGCATGAATATTAGGTTTGTTTTGGTTGCATTAATGGTATAATATTTTTTACTTGCACAAATGTTTACATTTTTAATTGCATAAATATTTTTTTAATTGCATGAAAAAAATGTTTTTAACAACATAAAATATTTTAACGTCAGATATCAAGTTTGCATTCGCAAATGTCAGAGAATGTGTTTTACTTGCATGGATATCCTAATAGTTTTACTTGCCCTTTTTTTTACTTGACTTGCTTATTCTGTTTTATTTGCATTTTTATTTATTTATTTTTTTTACTTGCATTAATATTCTAATTTTTACTTGCATTAATTTTTTTTTTTTTTTTTACGTGTCATGAATAGTCCAAATTTTTTTAGTTGCATTAATATTGTAATATTTTTTACTTTAAAATGTTTTAATTTTTTACTTGCATAAATATTTTTTTAATTGCATGAAAAAAATATTTTTAACGGCATAACATATTTTAACGGCAGATATCAAGTTTGCATTTGCAAATGTCAGAGAATGTGTTTTACTTGCATGGATATCCTAATATTTTTACTTGCACTTTTTTTACTTGACTTGCTTATTCTGTTTTATTTGCATTTCTATTTTAATATTATTTGCATTAATATTCTCATTTTTACTTGCATGAATATTAGGTTTGTTTTGGTTGCATTAATGGTATAATATTTTTTACTTGCACAAATGTTTACATTTTTAATTACATAAATATTTTTTTAATTGCATGAAAAAAATATTTTTAACAACATAAAATATTTGAACGTCAGATATCAAGTTTGCATTCGATTTTACTTACTATTTGCATTTGTTTTACTTGCATGGACATCCTAATAGTTTTACTTGCACTTTTTTACTTGACTTGCTTATTCTTTTTTTTTATTTGCATTTCTATTTTAATATTTTTTTACTTGCATGAATATTCTCATTTTTACTTGCATAAATAGTCAAAAAAAAATTATATGCATTAATATTATAATATTTTTTATTTGCACAAATGTTTTAATTTTTTACTTGCATAAATATTTTTTAATTGCATGAATATTCTATTTTTTTTTTCACTTGGATATATATAAGATGCTGTAAACTTAAGTTTTGTTTATAGTATCTCTTTTGATCTCAGTATGAAGCCTTCATTTTATATAATTATTGCCTCATTTATATCTATTTTTATTTCTCCTCAAAAATGTGAGAATACTGTAACTAAAACCTCCATGACGTCTCCTGAGCTTTGAAGAAGATATTATTTTCCTCTGTCTGTCATCAAATTCTTTCCACATTCTCGTCCTCAGTTTTTCCTCTTCCTCATCCCTCCATCCTCTCCTCCAGCACAGCATCTGTTTCTCTCTTCACCTCCGCGGCGGCCATTTCATGCTGATGTCTTGAGCGGCGCTCGCTCGTTCGGCCCTGTTTGTTTGCGCTGTTTACAGAGAACTTTTGTTCGGTGCTGTCGGCTCAGATAAAGCCTGTCTCTTTTTCTTTCTCTCTCTCTTTCTCAGACGTTCCTAACATTCCTGTCATGAAATATTTGGCTGGAAACAGCAGAAAGAATCAAACTGCACATCCGTGAGAGCAGATGAATTTGTATTTGCCGATCAACGATATGACAGGATGTTGTTTTGAGAAATGACAGCTTTTATTCCCAAGAAGTTTCACAGATATATTTCTTAGAAATCTCATTCTTAATGTGTGTTTATCTGCATTTTATGATCAGAAATCATTCTATTTGAATTTATAGAGTTGAAACTGTTTTTATCCAGTTTTTTTTTTTTTTTTACATTGGATTTGAATAGAGGCATTTGAACTTCAAAAGTGACAAAGCATTAAAAAATCTGTCCATTTGACTCGTACAGTATTTGTCTGATCTTTTGAAGTCTGTTTCTCAGTCAAAATTATAATAGGACTTCTGATGACTTGGAATATAGTGAAATATTATATATTTTAAATATAGTGAATAGGGATGTGAGTGGAGTCCAAAAATGACAAAAAAGCACCATAAAGGCATCAAATTCATTTGATTTTGTTGTAATATGTTTTGTCAAGTGACATTCTTTTATTCCTGAGAAGTTTTGTGGATCAATTTTGTAAAAATCTGATTATTAATATGCATTTGCAGATGTTTTATGTGCATTTTATGATCATGGATAATTTAATTGGCATTTCTAGAAACAAAATATTGTTTTACAATCATTTTTCATCCTCTTTTCTGTGAAAGTGTCTGTGAATTAAGGCATTTCAGTTCCAAAAATGACCAAAAGTATCATAAAAGCATCATTTTCACAGGATTTTGCTTAAAAATGCTTTGTGAGTTGAGTTTTTGTTCTTGAGAAGTTTTACAGATATATTTCTTAAAATCTGATTATTAATGTGTGTTAACAGGTGTGTTTATCTGCATTTTATGATCAGAAATCATTCAGTTTGAATTTATAGAGTTAAAACTCTGTTTTATAATCATATTTTTATCATGTTTTTTTACATTGGCATTTAAGCTTAAAAAATGACAAAGCACCATAAAATCAGTCAATTTGACTCATGCAGTATTTGTCAGATCTTTTGAAGTCTGTTTCTCCAACAAAATTTTTATATGACTTCTGATGACTTGGAATGTGGTAAAATATATTTGTAATATAGTGAATAGGGATGTGAATGGAGACATCCAAAAACGACAAAAAGGCATAATAAAAGCATCAAAATCACAGGATTTTGTTTTAAAATGTTTTGTTGATGACTTTTTTTTTACTTTTCATTACTGAGAAGTTTAATGGATATATTTTGTAAACATCTGATTATTAATATGCATTTGCAAATGTTTTATCTGCATTTTATGATCAGGAATAATTAAATTGCCATTTATACTCTGTTTTATAATAACTTTTCATCGTCTTTTCTGTGAAAGTGTATGTGAATGAAGGCATTTCAGTTCCAAAAATGACAAAAAGCATCATAAAAGCATAATTTTTTACAGGATTTTGTTTAAAAAATCTGGCTCATGCACTGTATGTCAGACTTCTAATGACTTATATATTTCTAATATAGTGAATATGGATGTGAATGGAGGCATTTAAGATCAAAAAAATGACAAAAAAAAAAAAGCAATATTAAGGCATCAAATTCACAGGATTTTTAAAAATGTTTTGTCGATTACTTTTTTTTATTCCTAAGAAGTTTCATGCATATATTTTGTACAAATCTGATATGTGTTCGCAGGTGTTTTATCTGCATTTTATAGGAATAATTTAATTGCCATTTTTTAGAGTTTTATAATCAAATTTTAATCCTCTTACCCGTATAGTGTAAGTGGATGTGACTGAAGGCATTTAAGCTCCAAAAACGACAAAAAAAAGTATTATTTTTCACAGGATTTTGTTTATAAATGCTTTGTGAAATGACAACATTTTTATTCTTAAAAAGTTTTAAAAATGTATTTCTTAAAATCTGATTATAAATATGCATTTACAGGTGTTTTATCTTCATTGATTGTGAATCATCCAGTTGTTATTATTGATTTTAATTTGTTTTCTAATCATATACTATATATTTTAAATGTTAGTGTCTTAAAAAATCAACCTCAAGTTTGTCCTCTGATTTTTATCGTGATGAATCATGAAACTTGTGTTGACATTAGTTAAAAAAAGAGGTATAGAACATAACATTTAAGTAATAAAACTATTTTTTAAAAAACAGATTTCAATTCTCAATTCTGATTGAATGAGCCACATTATAATGATATTATATTATATTATGTTGATAAACACACTTCTGCGACTCAAATTCGATATAGTAATCAAACCAGGAAAGCTGTGTGTGTGTGTGTGTGTGTGTGTGTGTGTGTGTGTGTGTGTGTGTGTGTGTGTGTGTGTGTGTGTGTGTGTGTGTGTGTGTGTGTGTGTGTGTGTGTGTGTGTGTGTGTGTGTGTGTGTGTGTGTGTGTGTGTGTGTGTGTGTGTGTTAAAGCCCAGATGAGATCCAGGAGAGAATTATATGAACCAGGTCCAGTGGACTGTGTGTTTTCCATTGAGCAATGCACAGAGGAAATGAAGTCAGTTTCCTGTGTGTGTGTGTGTGATCTCAGCTTCAGCTTCAGAACCGATGTGGAATGTTCTCTGCACATCTCTGCCAAATCACTGTCCGTTTCTGCGCATTTATTTCTATGTGGAACAGAATTGGGGTTGATATGGCGCATAGAAATGTCATAATTGATTTTAAGGTGATGATGTGCCTGTTAATTGGCTGTAAAAACAGTTTTTAAAACATCAATTCATTTTGGACAAATGTATCCGTGTTAAAGTGTATTTTATTACCCCGTGGGTTTGGCTTCAGCAGGAACAGATGAGCATGTGTTTGTGAGTGTATGCATGTACATATACAGCACAGATGAAATGCATTGTGTTTTGCAATGTATTTGATTTCATTTCAGTTTTACTTGCATAAATATTGTATTTTCTTACTTGAATGAATAATTTAACATTTTTTGAACATTTTTAACATTCTTTTACATGCATAAGTATTTGAATATTTTTTTACTTGCATGATAATTCTATTTTTTACTTGCATTAATATTCTTATATTTTTATTTGGATAAAATATCTTTTATTTTTTACTTGCATTTATATGCTAATATTATACTTGCTTAAATATTCTAATATTTTTTACTTGCATGATAATTCTCTTTTTTACTTGCATTAATATTCTAATTTTTATTTGCATAAAATATATTTTACTTTTTACTTGCATGAATATAAAAATAATTTACTTGCAGAAATATTCTAGTTTTTTTTACTTGCATAATTTTTTTTTGCTTGCATTAATATTTTTTATTTGCATAAAATATATTTTATTTTTTACTTGCATTCATATATTTTTCCTATATTTTTTACTTGCATGATAATTCTCTTTTTTTACATGCATTAGTATTCTTATATTTTTATTGGCATAAAATGTCTTATTTTTACTTGCATTAATATACTAATATTTTACTTGCATAAATATTCCAATATTTGTTACTTGCATGATAATTCTCTTTTTTTACTTGCATTATTATTATTATATTTTTGTTTGCATAAAATATATTTTATTTTTACTTGCATTAATATACTATTATTTTACTTGCATAAATATTCTTATATTTTAGTTGCATGATAATTCTCTTTTTTTACTTGCATTAATTTATTTATATTTTGATTTGCATAAAATATCTTTTGTTTTTTACTTGCATTAATATACTAATATTTTACTTGCAATAATATTCTTACATTTTTATTTGTATAAAATATATTTTATTTTTTACTTGCATTAATATACTATAATTTTACTTGCATAAATATTCTAACATTTTTTACTTGCATGATAATTCTTTTTTACTTGCATTAATATATTCTTATATTTTTTAAATGCATAATTTTTTTATGCATTAATATACAAATATTTTATTTGCATAAATATTCTAATATTTTTACTTGCATGATAATTCTCTTTTTTTACTTGCATTAATATTCTTATATTTTTTTAAATGCATAAAATATATATATTTTTTTACTTGCATTAATATGCTATTTTACTTGCATAAATATTCTAATAGTTTTTACTTGCATGATAAGTCTGTTTTTTTACTTGGATTAATATTCTTATATTTTTATTTTCATAAAATATATTAAATTTTTTACTTGCATGAATATTCAATTTTTTTCCATTTTTTTCCTTTTTTGAATATTCTAATATCTCTGATGCAGCTATAAACTTGAGTTTTGTTTGTAAGATCTCTTATCTTTTTATTTCGAACCTCAGAGCAGACAGGTAATGTATTTAGTCTCGTTTTAGTGCCCTATTTTATTCGTCTGGGGCATGAAGCTGCAGAGGAGGACACTGCCCCAGGTGTCCCAGCATGCACTGGGGGAGAGTGGGGCCAAAACTGCTGACGGCCGCAGCTGTAGAGAGAGAAACGGTTCATATCAGCTAAACCCTAAACCCATGAGCACCATCTCCCCTCATGACAGGAGCTGCATCAGCTAATGAATGCTGGGAAAGCGTCACGCGCAGCTACTGTTTATGTAGCGCGACCTCGCAGACCTCACGCTATTGCTCAGATGTTGCTCTTTTGGAGCTCAGGAGACTCAGATGTTGTACCTTTAATTCCTCAAGAGACAAAAAAAAGACAAAAATGAGTCAGTAGTTAATTTGATGGAAGGTGCTTGCGTCCATATTGAGAACTCTGACTTTTGATTGCTTTTCTGAAAGGAGACACGTATATGGAAGCCCATTTCCGCCACATAAGAAAAAAATGCGTCAGTAAATCATAATTATAACAGAACAAAATCATGATTATAAGATAAAAAATTGAAAATGACTAAATAAATGCAATTTTGATTTTTTTGTTGTCATAATTGATTTTTTGATCATTTTGATGACATTTTATCTGACATTTTATCTTATAATTTCGACTTTTTATCTCATAATTTTCACCTACATAGTATCTTTTAATTGTCTTTTTATCTCAATTTTGGCTTTTTTTCTCATAATTGAGTTAGGATGCATTATTCTGACTTTTTGTATCTCATTATGACTTTTATCTCATAATTATGATAAAAAGTTAGGTCTGACATGAAAAGCTAAACTTACGAGATATTAAGACATAATTATGAGATAAATCATAACTACCACATGTAAAGACAAAAAGAGTAAAAAATTAGGATATAAAGTCAAAATTATAGTCATGATAAAAGGTCTGACATAAAAGTCAAAATTATGAGATACTAAATCATAATTATGAGATAAAGTCATAGACATACTATAAGTCAAAGTATGATAAAATGTCAAAAATTATGATAAGAAGTTAGGTCTGACATAAAAAGCCTTATGAGATAAAAAAAATCATAACTAAAGTCAAAATTATGATAGTCATGACAAAAGGTCTGACATAAAAGTCAAAATTATGAGATAAAAGGTCATAATTATAATTACATACTATAACGCAAGTTATGATAAAATGTCAAAAATTATAAGAAATTAGGTCTGACATTAAAAGTCAAAATGATGAGATACTAAGACATAATTATGAGATAAAAAGTGACAATTTGTTCTATAATCTTGACTTTTCATAAAATTTTTACGTATATAGTATTTCACAATTGACTTTTTTTATCTCAATTTTGACTTTTTTCTCATAATTGACTCAAAATTATGTCAAGTCATAAGTCGCAACTGGCTTTTTATCTCAATGTTGTCATGATTGTGACTTTATCTCATTGTTATTTTTTATCTCATAATTCTCATTCTATCTCATAATTTTGACATACGTCAGGATTTTGACTTTTTATCTAATAATCACCACTTAGTATCTGATAATTTGGACATATACCATGATTTTGACTTGCCATAGTTATGACCTTTTCACCTAAAATTATGATTTTTGTATAATTTGACTTTTATCTCATAATAATGGTTTACCGAAGCATTATTTTTTCCTTATGTGGTGAAAATATCTTTGCTGTTTATGGGAAACAGTTGAGACAAGAGACTCGCTGGTTATTTTTCTCTGACTTGTTTGGAGTATGTGAAGTGGCTCATAATGAGCTTGAACTGTAACAGCAAAGAGAGAGAGACAGACACAAAGACACAGAGAGAGAGAGACAGCTCTGTGTAACAGGAAGGACACATGGCTGCTGGCGAGGACCAGAGCAGCACCAATCAAAGTGTGTCGTTTGGTGTTACTCTGAATGCATTCCCCCCACGTACATGGAGCCAAGAGCCAAAAGAGGCCTGCTTCACCACGACCCAGCATCCCCTGCACCCGCTGGCATGGGTTCAGAGGAGCCGCTCGTGGGGGAAGGTCTGTGAACGTAACGCTCGTCTGCTGAAGCCTTTCATTCAGTCACTCCAGCTTCTGTCTGCTTTGACTCATAGAGTTTAGATATAAAACATATCAGTCATATTCTTATAACGCTGTGACTGAAAAATCACTAATAACCTATGGAGACTGAATCTGTAGGATATGTATGTATGAGACAAAAATGTCATGCTTATGACAATAAGTCACATAATTTGTTCATGATAAAAAGTCATAATTATGACAAAAAGTTGAAATTATGAGTTACTAAGTTATAATTATGAGATAATAAATTATAAATATGACAGTCAAAATTATTATACAAATGTCAAAATTGATTAAAAAGTAATAAGACAAAAGTTCTGGCATAAGTCATAATTATGAGATAAAAAAAGTAATAGCTATCACAGTTCAGTCAAAATCATAATAAAAGTCATAATTATGACAAAAAGGTCTGACATAAGTCAAAATTGTGATACTTGATCTTAATTATGAGATAAAAAGTCATAATCATGACATACTGTAAGTCAAAATTATTATACAATGTCAAAACTATGAAACAAATCTTAATTATAACAAAAGTTCTGATGAAAGAAGTGATAATTATGAGATAAATTTATTTATTAAGTCAAAATCATGATAAAATGTCAAAATTATGAGATACTAAATCATAATTATGAGATAAAAAGTCATTATTATGACAAAGTCATAATCATGACATACTATAAGTCAAATTATGATGAAATGTCAGAAATTGCTAAAAAGGTCTGACATAAAAAGTCAAAATTATGAGATACTAAGGCATAATTTTTTAGATAAAGTCAGCTATCACAAGTGAAGTCATGATGAAAATGTCTGACATAAAAAGCAAAGTATGAGATAAAAATGATAAATATGACAAAAAAGGTCAAAATCATGACATACTGTCAGTCAAAATTATACAACGTCAAACTTTGACTTTGAATTTGACTCATAGTATGTCATAATTATGATTTAGTATCTCATAATTTTGACGTATGTCAGACCTTTTTCAGAAATATGACTTTTTATCAGAATTTATAGAATTCGACTCATAGTATGTCATGATAATGCTTTTTTGTCATATTTATCATTTTTATCTCATACTTAGCATCTCATAATTTGACTTTTATGTCGGACATTTCATCAACTTTTTTTCATAATTTTGACTTTTAATTCTGACTTCACTTGTGGTATTTGACTTTTTATCTCATAATTTCGACTTTTTATGTCAGAACTATGACTTTTTTATCAATTTGTGGCATTTCATCATAATTGAACTTATAGTATGTCATGATTATGACTATGTCATAATTAAGGAAATCATTTGAACTTTTGTCAGAACTTTTTAATCATAATTTTGACTTACTGTATGTCATAATTTTGACTTTAAATATGATAGCTATGACTTTTTATCTCATAATTACCACTTAGATCATAATTTTTGTCATAATTATGATTTTTTTTACAGTATGTGATAATGACTTTATCTCATTATTATGATTTAGTATCTCATAAATTTGTGTCAGACCTTTTTGTCATAATTTTGACTTTTTATCATGATTTTGACTTTAAATGTGATAGCTATGACCTTAATTAGCTATGATCTCATAATTATGATTTAGTATCTCATATTTTCGACTTTTAATTCTGACTTCACTTGTGATAGTTGACTTTATCTCATAATTATGATTTAGTATTTCATAATTTAGACTTTTCATGTCATAACTATGACTTTTTATAATTTTTTATATTTCATCATAATATGACTAATAGTATGTCATAATTATGACTTTTTATCTCATAATTATGCCTTAGTATCTCATAATTTTCGTCACAATTTTTACTTTTTATCATGATTTTGACTTTAAATATGTTAGCTATGACTCATATTTTGTTATATTTCATCATAATATGACTTATAGTATGTCGTAATTATGACTTTTTATCTCACAATCATGATTCAGTATCTCATAATTTTGTGTCAGATCTTTTTATCATGATTTTGACTTTAAATGTTAAAGCTATGGCTTTTTGTCTCATAATTATGCCTTAGTATCTCATCATTTTGATTTCATGTCAGACCTTTTTAAGAACTATGACTTTTTATCAATTTTTGACATTTCATAATTTGACTTATACTATGTCATAATTATGACTTTTTATCTCATAATTATGATTTAGTATCTTATAATTTTGTGTCAGACCTTTTTGTCATCATAATTATTTTATCTCATAATTATAACTTCTTATGTCAGATCCTTTGTCTTAACTGTGCCTTTGCAATCATAAGTTTGACTTAGTATCTCATAAATTTGTGTCAGACCTTTTTGTCATAATTTTGACTTTTTATCATGATTTTGACTTTAAATGTGATAGCTATGACTTTTTATCTCATAGTTATGATTTAGTATCTCATATTTTCGACTTTTAATTCTGACTTTTAATTCTTCACTTGTGATAGTTGACTTTATCTCATAATTAAGTTGGCTTGAGAAAGCCAACTTACTGATATTCTATTTAAACTTATTCTTATTATTATTATTATTATTCTTCTTCTTCCTATATAAAATTTCTGACTGCTACTCCTCCTAGAGCTTTAACTCTACAAACTCCAAACTCAGCCCAGATCTTCAGACTGGTCAGACTCGATATGCTATATCTTTTCTAACTGATCGGACTTACGGTTTTCCTAAAATTCCCGATTAAACCTGGGAAAAAAATCTCATTGACTTACATTGATGGAATGTTCAACTCCAACTGTCAAAATTCAAATTTAAACTGCCAGAATCCTTTGAGACTCAATCAAGCTTCCCTTCTATGTACTATATTTCTAATCCATTCAAACTCATTCAAACTCATCTATCTTTCTAAGTCATGCAAACAATATGCTAATCATGCTAAAATCATGTTAGTGACTAGCTAGTCATCCTAAAATCATGCTAGTAACTTGCTAGTCATGCTAGAATCATGCTAGTGACTTGCTAGTCATGCTAAAATCATGCTAGAGACTTGCTGGTCATACTAGAATCATGCTAGTGACTTGCTAGTCTTGCTAAAATCATGCTAGTGACTTGCTAGTCATGCTAAAATCATGTTAGTGACATGCTAGCGACTTGCTAGTCATGTTAAAATCATGCTAGTGACTTGCTAGTCATGTTAAAATCATGCTAGTGACATGCTAGTCATGCTAAAATCATGCTAGTCATGCTAGAATCATGCTAGTGACTTGCTAGTCATGCTAGGATCATGCTTGTAACTTGCTAGTCATGCTAAAATCATGCTAACGACTTGCTAGTCATGCTGAAATCTTGCTAGCGACTTGCTAGTCATGCTAAAATCATGCTAGCGACTTGCTAGTCATGCTAAAATCTTGCTAGCGACTTGCTAGTCATGCTAAAATCATGCTAGCGACTTGCTAATCATGTTAAAATCATGCTAGCGACTTGCTAGTCATGCTAAAATCATGCTAGCAACTAGCTAATCATGCCAGCAACATGCTAGAAACATGCTAGTAACCACCCTGGGTACCCTAGTAACCGCATAGCAACACCTTAGCAACCACCCTAGGTACCTTAGCAACCGCATAGCAACACCTTAGCAACCACCCCAGGTACCCTAGCAACCGCATAGCAACACCTTAGCAACCACCCTGGGTACCCTAGCAACCACATAGCAACACCTTAGCAACCACCCCGGTACCTTAGCAACCGCATAGCAACACCTTAGCAACCACCCTAGGTACCTTAGTAACCACATAGCAACACCTTAGCAACCACCCTAGGTACCTTAGCAACCACATAGCAACACCTTAGCAACCACCCTAGGTACCTTAGCAACCACATAGCAACACCTTAGCAACCACCCCGGGTACTATAGCAACTGCATAGCAACACCTTAGCAACCACTCCGGGTACCCTAGCAACCGCATAGCAACACCTTAGCAACCACCCCAGGTACCCTAGCAACCGCATAGCAACACCTTAGCAACCACCCTAGGTACCTTAGCAACCACATAGCAACACCTTAGCAACCACCCCAGTTACCATGGAAACCGCATAGCAACACCTTAGCAACCACCATGGGTACCCTAGCAACCGCATAGCAACACCTCAGCAACCACCATGGGTACCCTAGCAACCGCATAGCAACACCCTAGCAACAACCCCGGGTACATTAGCAACCGCATAGCAACACCCTAGCAACCACCCTGGGTACCTTAGCAACTGGTTAGTCATTCTAGCAAACATGCTAGTCATGCTAGATACATGTTAGAAGCATACTAGCGACTTGCTTTTAAACTTTCAAAACTTTATACTTTTAAACTTTTTAAACTTCTTTAAACTTTTTAAACTTTTAAAACTTCTTTAAACTTTTTAAACTTTAAACTTCTTTAAACTTCTTTAAACTTTTTAAACTACTTTAAACCTTTTTTTTACTTCTTTAAACTTTATTAAACTTTTCAAACTTTTTTTATCTATCTATCTATCTATCTATCTATCTATCTATCTATCTATCTATCTATCTATCTATCTATCTATCTATCTATCTATCTATCTGTTCAATCTTCAAGCTTTAAAACTGCTGAAAACTTCAAACTATTTCAGACTGAAAGTCAAACTTTTAAAACTTTTACAAACTTTAAAAATTATTTTAAACTATCTGGTCAGACTTTCTCAAGCCAACTTCAAAGTTTGTCTTGACGAACTTTTTTATCTAGTTATGATTTAGTATTTCATAATTTAGACTTTTCATGTCATAACTATGACTTTTTATCATTTTTTTATATTTCATCATAATATGACTAATAGTATGTCATAATTATGACTTTTTATCTCATAATTATGCCTTAGTATCTCATAATTTTCGTCACAATTTTTACTTTTTATCATGATTTTGACTTTAAATATGTTAGCTATGGCATTTTATCTCATATTTTGTTATATTTCATCATAATATGACTTATAGTATGTCGTAATCATGACTTTTTATCTCACAATCATGATTCAGTATCTCATAATTTTGTGTCAGATCTTTTTATCATGATTTTGACTTTAAATGTTAAAGCTATGGCTTTTTGTCTCATAATTATGCCTTAGTATCTCATCATTTTGATTTCATGTCAGACCTTTTTAAGAACTATGACTTTTTATCAATTTTTGACATTTCATAATTTGACTTATACTATGTCATAATTATGACTTTTTATCTCATAATTATGATTTAGTATCTTATAATTTTGTGTCAGACCTTTTTGTCATCATAATTATTTTGTCTCATAATTATAACTTCTTATGTCAGATCCTTTGTCTTAACTGTGCCTTTGCGATCATAAGTTTGACTTTGTATAATTTTGACTTATAGTATGTCATGATTTTGACTTTTTTGTCATATTTATCATTTTTATCTCATACTTAGCACCTAAATTTGACTTTTTTATCTCATAACTATGACTTCAGTCAGATTTTGCCTAAAAAATCATAAATTTGACTTACAGTAAGTCATGATTATGGCTTTTTATCTCATAATTATGATTTAGGATCTCATCATTTTATCTTTTGTCGTTGTTTCAGCATGCAAAAAGTATGACATCTCATTAATAAACTGTTAAATGCATATCCGCTCAACTAACTAGCCATTTATCCTTGGTTTTGAATGTGTTTGTGTTTCTGCTCGCATCCCATAATGCCTTGCACATGCTGAGGCTGATGTCAGGCAGGTAGCAGATGTTAACAGCCCTTTAAGCAGATCCAGAGCCTGAGAAGGAGCACTCGTGTGACGCTGTGATGTCCTGAGGCTGTGACGGCCGCGGCCCATCTGCACGGACTTACAAAACACAGATACCTAATTAAACATCCACATTCAGGAGATCGTTTAGACCTTATATTCATAAACACTAAATAATACGGATGCAAATCATATTTTAGAAGCAACAGGCGGTTAAAAGGAGGAAGTCGGAGTTGGCAAAGTTTCTTTCTCCCGGTTTTTGTGCTTTTTTTTATTTTTGAAATGTTCTGTTTGTGCCGAAATCACAGAATCACCATAAGGGCTGCTTTGCATTTTTAATTTAGTAACTAACATATGAATACATTTGCATATTAATTAGTTGCAGATTAAATCATGCATACATAATTGCCTCCTTACTGTGTTTAATGTTTGTTAGAATCTGTAGTCGGAGCCGTCAGAAGACTGCGATTGGACCAAACCCCTCGGACGTGTTTGAGCGACCGAAATACCAACATTTGCTGAATTTATTTGACGCTTTTGCCTAAATAACTGGCTGTCTGTGACACTCGGGTTCACCATTGTGTGAATTAACTCTTGCGGCGCCGAAGCAGGGTTCATTAGAGAAAATGAAGGTTTTGTGGAAGGAAACAATAACAGTCTGTCTCTCTCTTTGCCAACGTTCGTTTAGATCTTTGTGGCTTTAATGAAGACGTCGCTCCCTGAAGATGAATCTCAGTGTAATGATCACCTACTTCAGATATCGCCACTGTTTTTCTTTCTGTTTGGACTAATTATTCCTTAGTAATTTGTTTACATTATCTGTGTGTGGTTTTTTTTTCTTTTCTGAAATTACACCTTCCCACGATTCTCCATATCTGCATATGATTGAGCTCATTAAATCACCAGCTCAAGAAGTTTGTTTCTATATTCATATACAAGCCTATTAAACTTGAATTGCGTTTTTAGTCCTGTTTTTTTTTTTTTTTTTTTTCAGCATGAAACCTTCAGATGTTTGGAATAGAAAAATGTACTTTTATTATATTAGTATTTTTAATTATATTAGTATTAATATAGAAATATTTATTTATTACTTCTATATTTAATTCATTTAGAATAATGTATTTTTTTATATATTTATGTATTTATTTTAGGTATAGTTTTATGTTATCTGTGTTTGTATTTTCTTTTTATATTTTTGTATTTATTATTTATATATTTAATTAATTCACTTTACTTAATAGAATTCACTTTATATATGTATATATGTATTTATTTTAGGATTAGTTTTTTATTTGTGTATTTATGTTTTTTTTTTCATATTTGAGTATTTATTATTTACACATTTTATTAATTTAGAATTCAGTATTTTTATATTTATATATTTATTTTAGGTTCAGTTTTATGATAGCTGTGTTTGTATTTTCTTTTGTTATTTTTTATTCATGTATTTATTTATTTTATTATATTTGTGTATTTATTATTTATATATTTAATTAATTCCGAATTCAGTATTTTTTATATTTATGTATATTTTTTAGGTTTAGTTTTTTGTTAACTGTTTGTTTTTTCTTTTGTGTTTTTTTTTTATTCATGTGTTTTTTTATTTTTTATATATTTGTGTATTTATTATTTATATATTTATTAATTTAGAATTCAGTATTTTTTATATTTATGTATATATTTTAGGTTTAGTTTCATGTTAGGTGTTAGGTTTCTTTTATAATTTTTTTATTCATGTATTTTTTTATTTATTCATATTTGTCTATTTATTATTTATATATTTAATTAATTTAGAATTCACTACTATTTTTTTTATATTTATGTATTTATTTATTTTACACTGCAAAAAATAAAAAAATAAAAAAATAAAAAAAAATATTTTGTTGTCTGGTTTCCAGCCAAAATATCTAAAAATTCTTTAAAAACATTTCTAGACAAGTAAAAATGGTCTTGTTTTCAGAAAAAAAAAAAAAATTAAGTGAGTTTTTGCTTAAATAATCTAGTTTTCTCCTTGAAATAAGATTATTTTGCTTACCCCATTGGCAGAATATTTTGCTTGTTTCAAGCAAAAACTCATTTAATTTTAACTTATTTTTCTGAAAACAAGACAATTTTAACTTGTTTAAAAAAATCCTTCTTTTTTAGATATTTTGGCTGGAAAAATGCAAAAAATCTAAGTAAAGTAAGAAAAGCATTTTAATAAATGCTGAATAAAAATAACAAAAGAAAATTCAAACAGCTAACATCAAACTAAACCTAAAATAAATACATAAATATAAAAAAATAGTGAATTCAAAATTAATTTAATATGTAAATAATAAATACACAAATATGAAAAAAAAATAATTACATGAATAAAAAATAATAAAAGAAAATACAAACACAGCTAACATAAAACTAAACCTAAAATAAATACATAAATATAAAAAAGTGAATTCTAAATTAATAAAATGTGTAAATAATAAATACTCAAATATGAAAAAAAACATAAATACACAAATAAAAAACTAATCCTAAAATAAATACTATATATAAATAATATATATAAATATATCTATATTAATACTAATATAATTAAATAAATTAACAAACAATATAATAAAAGCATTTTTGCAGTGTATTGTTTATTCATTCATTTTAGAAGTCAAAAGGTAGCATGCTGAAATCAACATCCTAAAGGCACACAAATAAAATAAATTTTACAGGCATTTTCCTCATTTTCTCAGACTGATCTGAGCACAGTTGTGTTTGTGTTTCAGGCGTGTGTTTGCGTTTTAGAGCTGAATGCATCGACGCTGTGTCAGGATTAAAGCTAACACGAGTTTGAGCTCGTTTTCATTGTGTTTCGGTGGCGTGTTGAGGGTTAAAGCGTTTCTGTGCACACATATGCTGTCGTGCTTTCTGCGAGACACCGAACCGGCCCTTGGAGCCGCAGTCGGGGCCCTTGAACTCCCCGAGAGAGAAAAAGAGATTCGTACGGGATCCTCAGAGATTGACAACTCATGCTTCTAATGAGCAAAAAATCCTCCGAGCATGAAATCGGAATGAAATGTGTGCTTATAATCCAAGTACTGTTTACTCTAATCCCATGGGATGGGAAAGTCAGTGCTGGGTGAGCGAGAAAGAGAGAGAGAGAGTGTGAAAGAGAGAGAGAGGGGGGGGGGGTCGACCCCCTTCACAGCAAACAACAACAACAACACTTAAAGCGACACAAAGGCCTGAACACAGACGAGCGCTGAGGAGCGGCCAGGAAAGAGGTGCTGCTGAATTATTGAAGTTTATTCTGGGAATAGCAGCGGCTCTCGGCATATGCAAATTATTTCGTTTCTTTCGGGATCTGATCCCAGAGGTTCAGCCGTTCTCCCGTCAGATGCTGAAGCTGGCAGCGTGGCGTCGTCCACGTGTGTTAAAATCACTTACTGTACACACACACATGAAAGGAAAACCTTAATGGAAAAAAGGAGGCTCTTTTTTATCAGGTCTGCTGGGACGATTTTTTTTAGCAGAATTTACAGTAGTAACTAACTGTAGTAGACTGATATTTGTGACCCTGGACCACAAAACCAGTCATAAGTGTCCATTTTTTTAAATTGAGAGCTATACATCTGAAAGCTGAATAAATAAGCTTTCCATTGATGTATGGTTTGTTAGGATAGGACAATATTTGGTCGAGAGACAGCTATTTGAAAATCTGCAAAAAAAATCTAAATATTGAGAAAATCGCCTTTAAAAATGTCAAATAAAGTTCTTAGTGATGCATGTTACCAAATATCAAATTAAGTGAAGTTTTGAAATATTTACGGTAGGAAATTTACTAAATATTTTCATGGAACGTGATCTCTACTTATTATCCTAATGATTGCATTGATGTATCTGAACTATTACTAAAAATATACCTGTGGTACTTAAGACTGGTTTTGTGGTCCAGGGTCACATTTTATTTTACACTATTATATATAAAACATATGTGACCCTGGACAACAACCCCAGTCTTTTTAATTAATAAATAAACTCTCTATTGATATGTGGTTTGTTAGGATAGGACAATATTTGGTTGAGATGCAACTGTTTGAAAATCTGGAATCTGAGGGTGCAAACAATCTAAATATTGAGAAAATCTCCTTTAAAATTTCTTAGCAATGCATATTACTAATCAAAAATGACTTTTTTTATATTTACGGTAGGAAATGTAAATATGTTTGTGGAACATGATCTTTACTTAATATCCCAATGATTTTTGGCATAAAAGAAACATTTTGGTTATTACGTGCTACTTAAGACTACTTTATTTTAAACTATTATATATAAAACATATGTGACCCTGGACCACAAAACCAGTCATAAGGGTTTTTTTTAAAGGTGCTATAGAATGCATTGAGATAATATTTTAAATTATTCTCTGATATCTACATAGAAGATATATGGCTTAGGTAAGGGCTAACGGTTTTACAAGTCCATTTACAACCCTAGGATTTGTCCCTAGAATGAAATGGTCTGTTATTGCCTTATTTGGAAGGTTCATGAATAATAATGAGGAGCTCTGCTCTGATTGGCTGTTTCATAGAGCGGCTCATTTTAGTAGCTCTCACAGCGGAAGGAAACACATGGAGGAATATATATATTTAATCATGGTGCTCGAGCTGCTATTAATATGCGAGGCATTGAAACTGCCGTATTTAAGGCACAATAACTTTTTACTTTCACTTTTGAGATTTGTAATTGCACGTGCTCTGTGTAACGTTATACTTCAGCGGCATCACTAACATCACTAACCTTTAATGAATAAATAGCTTTCTATTGATGTATGGTTTTAAAGTTTTCAAATGCGTATTACTAATCAAAAATAACATTTTGATGTATTTACAGAAACAAATTTACAAAATATCTTCATGGAACATAATCTTTCCTTTTTTTAAAGACTAATTAATATCTGTATTTATTTAGATTTATTACTGTTAGATTAATTTTTTTTTTTTTTTTTAGATTGGGATATTTGTTTTCCTTTTTTTAGATGCATTTATTTTTTATTTGTTTATTCATTTAAAAAAAAAATTTTTGTATACTTGTCTTGTTTTAAGCGTAAACTCAGTTCATTTTGAGACATTTTTCAAAGACTAAGTAATATCTGTATTTATTTAAATTAATTTTTATTAATGTTAGAATAGATTGTTAGTTTTAGATTGGGATATTAGTTTTTTTATTTTAGATGTATTCATTAAATTTTTTTTGTAGCTATATTTTCTAGTACAAACATCTAAACATGAAAATGATTTATGAGCCATTTTAATATAAAAGATATATTTTATAAAACACTTTGAACTCGAAAAAAATCAAAGCCATTAATCTAAATGAGCTGTGTTCCAAATTTGAGGTTGATATCTCAAAATATGAGCTTTTAGTATTTTGTTTGGGTGCACTACCAAACTTTTCCTATTATATTCCAGCAAAGACACTATGACTCTTCACTTTATTCCTGTTTTCTTTTTATGCATATTATAGTGTATAATATGCATAAGCAGAAAACAGGAATAAAGTGAATATTTAATTAACTTAAAAAAACATATTACATTTTTAAATTTTGATGCCTGAAAGCCTATTAACAAATATTGCATCATTCGATAGTCAAACTGCCCTGAGAATAAAAATTGCCATTTTAATGTGTTTCAATAAGGACATTTTTGTCCTTATAAGCTCCTTAGAGGAACTTTTTTTGTACCTAGTGTAAAATAGATTTATTAAAGGAAATAAAAAATACACACTTGTGCCAGAATCTATGCAGTTGGCATTCATACAGGCAAAACTGAAAAAGACAAAAATGTCTATGAGGTCGCACAAGGGTTAATATCCTAATGTTTTTTGGCATAAAAGAAAAAAAAAATGCATGTTTGGCTATTGCTACAAATATACCCGTGCAACTTGGGGGTCAAATTTTAGTTCTGTTTAAACTATTATATATATGTATAGTCATAGTTCGATTTTATTTGTACTCCTTGTGCTTTGATGTTTGGTGTGTGTGTGTGGTCCACGTCTCATCCTTGTTAGTCAACTGTTCCGAGGTCTGTTAACGGTCAGAGCGTTTTATCACACACACACACACACACACACACACACACACACACACACACACGTCAAGCTCATGGAATGTTCCCATAGCACATGCCTGTGTGTGTGTGTGTGTGTGTGTGTGTGTGTGTGTGTGTGTGTGTGTGTGTGTGTGTGTGTGTGTGTGTTATGTGTTCTGTCTCACATAACTGTTGTCTTGCTCTCAGGTGCATCAGCTTCTCTGCCTTTACATTGCTAAAGCATTATTAACATTGCATAAACATGGACACACAAATAAACATATTCATTTATATTTAATTTCATTTGCAATAGATAATTAAAAATAATGCATGGTAATTATGAATATAAACCTTAAATAAAAATGTACTTGCTGATATGTTTCATTCACACTTTGCTTTCAAACGTACTTCACTTTTCTGTCAAGTACTGGTCTCTCTCTCTCTCTCTCTCTCTCTCTCTCTCTCTCTCTTTCTCTTTCTATCTGTCTCTCTCTCTTTCTGTGTCTTTCTCTCTGTCTGTCTCTCTGAGTTCTGGTGTGGTGCCAGCGTTGAGGACAGATGGTGGAGTTATTAGATGTGCACGTATGAATCCCTCCCTGCAACTCGCCTTTTAATCAAATTAAAGCTAGAGAAAGAGAGAGAGAGAGACAGACACACACATAGAGTTTATTAATGGCGTTTGTGTTCTTCTCTATAATGGACTTTACTGTCACTTCACTGTCCCTCAGGCTGCATGTGTGTGTGTCTTTTACTATAGTAAATCATGTGTTCGTTCTCTGTTAGGGTTCCAGTGAGTTTGCATTGTAAAAATGATTTTCTTACTCTGGATTTTCCAGTACAAATATCTGAACATTCTTAAATGTAGATGAAGCTTTGCTTTATTAAGCATTTCTTAAAATTAAGTTAAGTTTTTACTTAAAATTTTTCAGATTCCACTGACAGATATTTTTAATTTTTCACTCCATTTTGGTACATTTTCAAAGACTAATTAAAATCTGTATTTATTTAGATGTGTTTTTATTTATGTTAGATAAAATTATTTGTTTTAGATTGGAATATTTGTATTTGTCGATGTAATTATTTCATTTTTATTTGTTTATTTTAAATGTTATATTTTTATTTTTATGGATTTATTTTAAATAATTTATTTTTGATGCATTATGTATTTTTTATTATTTTATTTTATGTTTGTCTTGTTTTGAGCATATAATCAGATCATTTTAATACCTTTTTCAAAGACTTTAAATAATACTAAAGACTAAATTAATATCTGTATTTATTTAGATGAATTTTTATTTATGTTGCATGAAATTATTTGTTTTAGATCGGGATTTGTTTTCCTTTGTTATTTAATTTTGATGCATTTATTTAATTTGTACATATTTGTTTATTCATTTTAATTTAATTTTTTAATTTTTGATGTATTTATTTTAGATAGCTATATTTTAGATGCATTATTTATATATTATTATTTTATTTTATATTTGTCTTGTTTTGAGCATAAAATATCTGTATTTATTTAGATTTATCTTTATTAATGTTAGATGAAATAGTTTGTTTTAGTTTCGGATATTTGTTTTCCTTTTTTTAGATGTATTTATTTAATTTTTACATATTTTATGTAGATGGAATTGTTTAGATGTATTATTTATGTATTTGTTTTTTTGTTTTGTTTTTTATTAAGTATAACCTCAGTTCATTTTGATAAATTTTTCAAAGACTAATTAATATCTGTATTTAAGTTTTATTTGTTTATTTTTAATTTAATATTTTTTATTTGTATGTATTTATTTTAAATTGATTTATTTTAGATGCATTATTATTTTATTTTAGATTTGTCTTATTTTAATCATAACCTCTTTGAAAAATTAATATATTCAGTCAATCATAAGATTTATTTTTATTAATGTTAAATTAAAATGTTTGTTTTGTATTGGGATATTTGTTTTCCATTGTTTTTTATTTTTTTTTATTTAAGATGTATTTATTTGTTGATTTTTTAATGTAATATGTTTTATTTTTATATATTTATTTTAGATAGATATATAAATATTTAGATGCATTATTTACGTATTTATTATTTCGTTTCTTGTCTTGTAGTAAGCATAAACTCAGTTTATTTGGATGCATTTTTCAAACACTAATTAATATCTCTATTTAATTTTTATTTATTAAGTTAATTAAATTTATTATTTTAATTTTTATTTAATATCTTTTATTTGTATGTATTTATTTTAAATAGATTTATTTTAGATGCATTATTATTTTATTTTACATTTGTCTTATTTTAATCATAACCTCTTTGATAAATTTATATCTTCAGTCATTTTGCTTCTCAAGTAATTCTATCTTCATTTAAGAATGTTTAGATATTTGTACAGCAAAGTAAATAAACATGAGCAACAGGAACCTTGTAGTTCGATCGGAGCATAAAATGCATGACACACACACATTTTCAGTCCTTTTAGAGAAGCCGACAAGCTCAGAGCAGGATCAGTTCCAGATTTACTATGGAAAGGAAAAAGAGTGTGTGTGTGTGTGTGTGTGTGTGTGTGTGTGAGAGTGAGATGTTGAGTTTAAAGAGAGAGAGCGTAAGTGAGAGTGAGAGGGAGGGAGGGGGAGGGGCTTTCCCTCACCCAGGCCACGCCCCCCTCCCCAGTCTCCCCTCCCACTGGCCGACGTCAGGAATGCTCCTCTCTCGTTTGCATATTCAGCATGCTCAGGCCGGCCATATGGGAAAATGCAACTGCAGGAATTGTTGTGAAAAAAGGGCTACAGCGAGTTTGAACACAAAGTTGTTTGAGAGCGTCTGAAGAGGATAAAACACACACACACACACACATACTAGAGGAACAGAAGCATGTATTGCGCGTACACCATCCCGGGGGTGAGCGGCGGATCATTCATGTACTACTATAACGGCAAAGCGGTGAGTACAGACGCCTGCGGATGACATCTGACAGATAGCCGACTGTCATTCACCTCTGATCCTGATCCGTCTGTGTGATCTGTTGTTTTGATAATTGATATCTGAGGATTTGCTTAAAAATGAAGACCAGCAGATGTACTGTACTGTACTTTGAGATCTGAGATGTGAAGAAGCTAGAAAAAAAAAAACACTGAAAGTTTTCTGCGTGTGTTTAAAAGCTTGCAATCTGTAAAATATGCACACATACGCGTGCTGCTCAGTTTAGAAGTTCGGTCCTGAGAGACGTCAAACGCGGCCTTGAGAAAGACTGAGAGATATTCACACGTCGCAGATGTTATTTATCGTAACGCGACGGTCAGCGCATCTTGATTTCAGGCCTGTTGTCCATGTGTGAAGTCATTTTGCTTTTCAAGTATGTTGTGTTATTAGGAATTCACTTTTTGCAATGAGTGTTTCAGGTTGATCTTTGGCCTTTTGAAGCCTTTTGCAGCCTTTTGCATTCTTTTGCATTTGCATTGACGTTTCTGTCCAAAGCAGGTTCTTTATTTTTAATATGCACAGTTTTAGTTGCATCTATGTGAATATTATGGAAATTAAATGGAGCATTGCCGCCAATGGGAAAAATTTGTTGGCCGGTGATAAGTTGGACTTTCCCGCCCTCGGAGCAAATGCGTAGGCCTGTGTGTGTAAATGTGTGTGTGTGTGTGTGTGTGTGTCCTAACGTGGCCTGGCATCCCTGTGCCCTCTTTAATAAACACAGTGTGTGTGTGTGAGGCCCTTCAAATCCCGTGGTTGTGCGTCTCTGGGTTGCAGCTTTGTGCCCGTCTTGATCTGCTGCCAGGCATCTTGCTGTGATTGTTTATTCTGCTATTTTAACAGTTAAAAAATTGCAGGACAACATCCCCAACACGACCGCCAGTCCGCCGCTGTTTTCCGGGCCGCCGCGCCAGCCAGGCGTGCATGTGTGTGTGTGTATATATGTGTGCGTAGCGACTCGACGGCGACCCGGTTCTCGAGGTTTTGGTGTCGAGCAGGAGGAGGATGTCGGGTCGACTAATGAATCCACAAAAGAGCCGCACAAAAAAACAAAAGGCCTCTTCACACACGAGCTGCGCTTAAACAGCGCCGGCCGCTCGCCATTGTTATGCTAAGACTCCGTGTGAATATTCCTTTCGTTTAATTAGCTCAGTGAGACTCTCACGCCGGGATTTCACCCTCGGAGATCTTTAAAACACCGGAACGTGGAGTTGTGACACTGCGGATTCGTGATGGAATATACTACTCGCTTGGAACTAAAAGGATGTTTGACTGCTTTTGAAATAACCACTTGGTTACATTTTTACATCTAAAATCATTTATTATGTTTGTATTTGTGCAATTTTTTTTTTTTTTGAGTATTATATATCAGTTGACATAATTATTGTTTTGTTAAATCTAAAAGCAAAAAATTTTATCACATTCTTATTGTTTCTTCTATATATACGTAAGTCTGTCTGTGTGTGTGTGTGTGTGTGTGTGTGTGTGTGTGTGTGTGTCTATATATAGTTGTTTTACTGAAAACCTTTATTTTATAGATGGACCAATGACCAGATGTTTCAAAAATTCTAAATCGTTTGTGCAGTTTTTCCAGCACACTAATTACTTCCATACAAATGGACGCGCGCACACTCGCACACACACATGGACATTGTATCTGGAGTGTTTGTGACAAACAGCATTAATATAATCCTATTGTGTTACGCAACATTATAAGTCAGACCAAACGTGGCTGAAATGGATCATTCGAGAAACGGTCAGCAAACGCATACACGCAAAAGCTGTCCTCATGTGAATATAATCTGTGCTTTTATTAAAAATATTGAGGTTTTCAAGTGCACATTTTCATTTGACAACAGAAGAGCCTATTTTGATCTGGATAGATATTTTTTAATATTTTAGATCAGTTCAGTTTATTGTTTTTATCTTTAAAATTAGATATGTTGTCAGATATTTTTCAGATTTTATCTTATTTTCAGAGACACTTTTGTGCAAGACTGTATCTAAACACACACTGTGTCTGAGATATATTTTTATATTCTGTATAAAAGATCCACATTTAATTTTTTAAATATTTGTATTTTTTAAGATAGATATGTGTTTTGATCTTTAAAATAAGATATTTTGTCAGAGTTTGTCTTATTTTTAAGACAATTTTTCTGCAAAAACTGAAGCTAAACACACACTGTGTCTGAGATATGTTTTTGTACAATATAAAAGATCCACATTTTATTTTTTAAATATTTTAAATTTTAAGATAGGTAAGTGTTTTGATTTTTTAAATAAGATAAATATTTTGTCAGATTTTGTCTTATTTTTAGCGACAATTTAGTGCAAAACTGTAGCTAAACACACACTGTATCTGAGATATATTTTATATACTGTATAAAAGATCCACATTTGTTTGTTTTTTAAATATTTGTGTTTTTAATAAAGAAACATGTTTTTATCTTTAAAATAAGATAGATATTTTGTCAGATTTGATCTTATTCTTATTGACAATTTTATGCAAGACTGTAGCTAAACACACTGTGTCTGAGATAAATGTTTTTATACAGTATAAAAGATCCACATTTTATTTTTTAAATATTTGCATTTTTAAGATATATACGTGTTTTGATCTTTAAATTAAGATGGATATTTTGTCAGATTTAACTCATTTTATTTGGCATAAAGAGATGATTTCGGAATGCTTTCCTTTGCTGTGTGTTTCCCTCGATGGATTTACGTTCCTGCCCTTGACAGTCTCACAAGTGTGTGTGTGTGTGTGTGTGTGTGTGTGTGTGTGTGTGTGTGTGTGTGTGTGTGTGTGTGTGTGTGTGTGTGTGTGTGCGCGCCAGAGATCATGTGTAGCCCCATTGATCTGTCGGAAGAGGTCCGGGTGGTACGAAGACCCCCGACATTCCCGGGATGAATGGAGACGGAGAGAGAGTGTGTGTGTGTGTGTGTGTGTGTGTGTGTGAGAGAGAGAGAGAGAGAGAGAGAGAGAGAGTGTCTGTCTAACTGAGGCCTTCAGAGAGACAGACACTTCAGGAGCATCTCTGTCTCTCTCTCTCTCTCTCTCTCTCTCTCTCTCTCTCTCTCTCTCTCTCTCTCTCTTTCCGTCTGTCTTTCTCTCTAGGGAAAGACGAGGAAATTCACATCGCTTTTTTTTTTGGCATGTATTTTAATTTCTACAACTTTCCTGAACTAAAAAATCATAGTGATCCAAATAAACAGACTTTTAGTGTCAAACCTATTCTCTCTCGGTTTTCTTCATTGGCTGTCTGTAAAGATGTTGCATATTTTGTGACTGTATTCCTATAAGTGCAGATGGATTTGTTTGACAGGACGCGTCATGCATGTTTGTGTATGTGTGACCCGGAGAATCTCGTGTTCTTTATTCCTGACGTCGGGCTGGAGTTTTCATCTCGTGCCAAATGTTTTCTGTGCCAAACATTCGCAGATCGGCAGGTTGTTTTCACCTCCGAATGCGGGAACGTTAAACGATTCACAGCAACGCTCTCGCTTGTCCGAACGGGTCACATGATTGAACTCAGGATGCTCTGGTTTTTGCATTTATTCATTTAGAAGAAGCTTTTATCAGGAAAGAGGAAAACGCAAGCTGTTTATCATGCATAAGCAACAATTTAAGCAGTTTCAAAGTCAGTTGTGTTGGATGCGACTGGTCTGGGTTGTTTTTTTGAGTTTTTTGAGTGTTTTGTGTGCTTTCGTGTGTCTCATTGTCTTTGTGTCCAGCTAGTTTGAAGCCAAATGTGTTTTAAGACACTCTAGCACAGAAATAGGTCAGATTTTACACACACACACACACACACACACACACACACACACACACACACACACACACACACATACTCTCAACTAAATGAGGACATACCATAGACTATTGTTTTTATACCATATAAAAGATTAGCATTTTATTCATAATATAATTTATATTTACATATTTTAACATTTAAGATAGATACATGTTTTAATCTTTTATGTAAATTAGATATTTTGTCACATTTTATATTATTTTTAGGGAAAACACACTTTGTATGTTTTTATAGTGTCTAAAAGATCAGTTTATTTTTCAAATATTTAAATTTTTAAGATTTTTTATCTTTTAAGTAAAATATTTTGTCAGATTTTATCTTATCACTAGAGACAATTTTGTGCAAAACTGTAGCTAAACACACACACACACACACACACACACACACACACACACACACACACACACACACACACACACACACACACTGTCCAAGACTATTTTATGCTATATAAAAGATCAACATTTTATTTTTAAAATATTTTTAACTTTAAGATAGATATCTAATTTTATCCTTAAGCTAAGAAATATATTTTGTCAGATTTAACTTATTTTTATTGACAATTTTGTGCAAAACTGTTGCCAGACACACACACTATGTCCAATATAAGGTTTTTATGCCATATAAAAGATCAGCATTTTATTTTTAAAATATTTTTGCCTTTAAGATAAATATCTATTTTCATCTTTAAGCTAACATATATATTTTGTCAGATTTTATCTTATTTTTGGAGACATTTTTGTGCAAAACTGTAGTTAAGCACACACACTGTGTCCAAGATAAGTTTTTATACCATATAAAAGATCAGCATTTTATTTTTTTAATATTTTTAACTTTAAGATAGAGATCTATTTATATCTTTAAAACAAGATATATATTTTGTCAGATTTAACTTATTTTTAGTGACAGTTTTGTGCAAAACTGTAGCTGAACACACACACACATGTGCTGGACGGCGGCTGAATCTCGGTCTAAAATAGCAGCAGGGGAAAAACGGCCGCAAGTTTGCAATGTTGAAGTAATCAGTCTTTGATCCTGGTGGTTTTATTATTTTAATAATGCGTCTGTGATCCGGCCGTCTGAAGTGCCGTTCCGTCCATATGTTCACCATTACAGACCCTTCACATGAAACATACAAAGCCTTCATCTTAATTCTAATTAACTTTATATGGGCTCTGCGTATGTGTGTGTGTGTGTGTGTGTGTGTGTGTGTGTGTGTGTGGTTTGGTTTTTCTAGCGTCTGGTTTGTGATCTCGGCCTGATTGGTTTGTTTATTTAATGTCCACTTTGTCTTTCTTAGTAACACGTGTGTGGTGTAAATGAGACGCTCGTGATCTATGGCACTCGTGTGTGTTTCTTGTCTTCAGATGCTCTTGCAGCTCTGGCTTATGTGGCGTTTCATTTGGAGGGAAACGTTTGAGCTCATCTTGACCAGTCTGAGCACAGTTTGAGACATTGTTGAGATCTCTGTGGTTATATTCCTGCTTATAGAGTCACACTAGTTGAGTTCCAACTGTGATTTGTAATAATAGTTTGTCCGACTCCCTAAAAACAGCAAGTGTGTTTTTAAGGTCACGAGGTCACGACAGTGACATTACATGAGAGATGTTCACTACGTTCGATATGTGCATGCACCATATGAACTACAGATGTGAAAAACATATTGAATGTTTATTTTATTTTGTATTGAATTAACTGATAATTTATGAGTATAATTTGTGCATTAACTTTCATAAAGTTTTTATGTTTATATTGTGTTTCATGTAAATATTTTGTGTAACAATGCATAGAAAATAAAAATAAATATGTATTTTTTGCTGCTAAATTAAAATATATAAATATTGATTTAAATGTTTATAAATTATAAATAATTATTTATAGTTTAATTTCAAATGTATAAATGTGTTGCATATGGTGAATATGGTACCTGACATTTGTGAAAAGTGTGTAAAACGCAAACAAAAAATTATAGTATATGTGTAAATTTAGCTGTTAATATTAATTAAAATATTAATATTAATGTATTTAATTTTAAATAATGAATTCATAATTATAAATATATAAATATATTCTTTTAGTGCATTTTTAGTGCAAGTTTCACCCTATTTACATTGCATATTCTGAATTTGAGTTTAAAGTATTCTGTTACAATAAATAAAATATATAAATAATAATTTATAAAATATAAATTATGAATAATTGATTTATAGATAGTTATAAATCTATATAATAGTATGAACATTATTAAATCTTCCATGTTTCATTTATTAATACTCAATTAATTCTTTATAGCTAAAGTTTACGTTTAGCATTTTGAATCTACTTCAACAATTTTATTGATGATAAATATCGCTGTATATATTTATAAATTATAAATAATTAATTTATAGTTTAAATAATTTATAAATGCCTGTCATTAATACAAAAAGAATAGTAAATATGTAACTTTTTCTGTTAATATTAATTAAAATATATTAATATTAATTTATATAATTATGAATAATTAATTTGTAATTATACATATGTTTTTAGTGCATTTTCAGCATATTTACGTTGCATATTCTGAATCTGTTTTGCGGTGCCAAACATAAGTTTTTTTTTTAATATAAAAAAAATATTTTGTTTAATATATGGGTATTTTATTATTATTATTCCAGATAATATTTTGTTAGCAATATAAATTTAAGTATTTATTTTCTCTTTTCTAAATTCATGAAAAAGTCATTTGTAAAAAATTATGTAAAACACTTTTACATTTAAAAAAAAATAATAATAATTTACATAAATATCAATCATAAATAATAAATGTATATTTAATTGTAAATATATATATATATATATGTGTGTGTGTGTGTGTGTGTGTGTGTGTGTGTGTGTGTGTGTGTGTGTGTGTGTGTGTGTGTGTGTGTGTGTGTGTGTGTGTGTGTGTCTGTCTGTGTGTGTGTGTGTGTGTGTGTGTGTGTGTGTGTATATGTTTATACATATGTTTTGTTTTTGTTTTTTTGGTGCAATAATAGTATACACATTAGTAAATCTTCAATTGATTATGAATTGATTATTTATGGCTTAAGTTTTATCATATTTATGTAGCTTTTTTTACTACTACTTCACAATAATTGCTTGGGTTGGACAAATGCATAATTTGAAGGCGTTTGATGTACATTGAATGCTGTCGAAATGCTGAAAAACGCTGTTTATTATATCTGGAACAGCTGCTTGTGTGTGTGCGCTTTCTGATTGTCTTTGAAATTCCTTTTTTAATTATTAGCATCAATTGATTATTTATGGTGGCGGTTAATCATCTCTCGGTGTGCCAACTGGCACGTCACCAGCTCCGCCGCCGCTGGACGGGATCCTGGTCTCGTCCCGTCCGTCCGCAATCATTCGATTACCGTCGTCTCATCTGCTCCTCAGTTGACTTTTGTTTCCCAAGGTTACTCTTCCACCGCTCGCCTGGAGTCCCGCTTAAACCTTTCC
>NC_133379.1:40866152-40921152 GCF_049309525.1 Garra rufa
AATCATCTGGCGTTGAATATGAATCAGCCGTCAGAGAGATTGTGAATGTTTAATTAGAAACATGCACAATGATTCTCACCATGGTAAATCCTGGGCCACTGTATTTATCACACAAATTAGTTAATAAAAACATTCCTGCATGCGTTTAATCGAGGAATCAGTGACTAAATGAATGATGTATTAATAAATTTGGACAGACTTTTTTTTTCCTAATTCATATTATCTAAAGCACTGTTTTCAGAGACTGACAGTGAGCACATCACAGGAAAACAAGTCCCACTGCTCAAGCAACAAAAATATGAGCATCATCTCTGGATGGGCAGTTAAAGCAAAAGAGAAGAAAGATACTCAATAAGATCTTGTGCATCTTCTCCTTCCCCTACAGCCCAGCGTGTCTCTCTGCTCGCTGGGTAATTATCTCAGGTCTACCTGCTGAGCCCCACTGCAGGGGTCAGAGGTCACAGGGCTCACCAGCTGCTAAGGAAGAGCTCTGCACCGCACACCGCAGGCTCAGATGCCCGGGAGGAACCACCCTGCTGGGCGCATTACCTGCACTCCAGGAACCCCAAACAACTCCGGCAGCTCTGAATAGACACACTGATCTCCATTTAAACCCATCAGACTGAACGCAGGACATCGTTGCCGCTGAGTGTAGACAGAAAATCCAGTCATAGCTACTTTAACTTACTAGAATTGTGATTAGATTTTTATTTTATTATGTGATTTAGATTTTTTTGTGATTAGATCAGTTTTACTGTTGCTTTTGCTGTTAGTGATAAAACCTCTAACACTAAGTATTAAAGTTAAGTGCATGCATTGTCCTACAGTTGCAGTGTAAATGCACTTATGCCACATCTGAGCAGCATTAAACAGTCTGTGTAAAGTCACCTAAATGCCACTTCAGAAGCACTTCTGTGCCAGCTTTGCAGTGTAAATTTGAAACACAATGCTGCATAAAAGCCAGACTAAATTATGCAGGCTTTGACCCACCTCAGTCCCTCATTTCAAAGCTTACAGCTGTTATTGTTGTGTAAATGCATTCATGCCATCTCTGAGCAGCATTAAACAATCTGTGCACAGACACCTAAATGCCACTTTAGAGGCGCTTCTGTGCCACCTTTGCAGTGTAAATGCAATGAAAATGTAATGCTGCATAAAAACCAGACTAAATTATCCCTCAGTTGCAGTGTAAATGCACTTATGCCACGTCTGAGCAACATTAAACAGTCTGTGAAAAGACACCTAAATGCCACTTCAGAAGTGCTTCTGTGCCACCTTTGCAGTGTAAATGCAATGAAAATGTAATGCTGCATAAAAGCCAGACTAAATTATTCCTCAGTTGCAGTGTAAATGCACTTATGCCACCTCTGAGTGGCATTAAACTGTCTGTGTAAAGACAACTAAATGCCACTTCAGAAGATGCAATGCAGCATAAAAGCCAGACTAAACTTTGCCTCTTTGACCCACCTTAGCTCCTAGTATTACAGTAAACATCTGTGTAATTGTTGTGTAAATGCCATTTCTGAGCAGCATTAAACAGTCTGTGTCAAGACACCTAAATGCCACTTCAGAGGCGTTTCTGTGCCACCTTTGCAGTGCAAATTTAAAACGTAATGCTGCATAAAAGCCGGACTAATTTATGTTGGATTTGACCCACCTCAGTCCCTCAGTTGCAGTGTAAATGCATTTATGCCATTTCTGAGCAGCATTAAACAGTCTGTTTAAAGACACCTAAATGCCACTTCAGAAGCACTTCTGTGCCACCTTTGTAGTGTAAATTTAAAAAGTAATGCCGTTTTCCAAGCAGTTTGTGTTTTGTTATTGGCTCAGATGATGTAAATAAGTTTGTGATGTAAATTAGTGAAAATGCACCATGTTTTTTTTTTTTCATGTAGCATTCCTAAAATGAGCAGAAAAGCAGGTAACATAAAGGAAACACGTTCCAGCGCATCCAAACCGAGTCCCCCCTCCAAAGCCATTGAGGACATTTCAAATAGCCGGCTGTGAAATAACTGTGACAGCGCTGATTGGTTTACGTTTGACGGCAAAATACAGCAGTAATTGGCTTTACGCACTTGCTGTAATTGCCTTCGCATGCTGCCAAGAACCTGAACGCGCTAATAGATGCGCTACAGCGACTGTAAAAGAGGGAAGGCCTGGGGGAGATGTTGTCTTTCACGTCCTAACGCTCATAAACACGCGCTCCTCTGAGGCCCTCAGCCATCTCCTATGCATTAAGCTTCTGATTAATAATTCATGATGTTGCACTTATTAAAGTCTGATCTGTCACTTTTATCATTTAAGTTATTAGAGCGGGCGCACGTTAGCATAATCATATTAAATCACCGGTGATGGCCGATCGCGCAGAGGTTCTGTGTTTGCTGTAGCGTCAGCGTCTGAAATGTGGCGTCTGGGGTTTGTCTCCTCTTTAAGGGTCTGTGGACACATGAGGGCTAATTGGACGCCCTAAATAATTAATGCGGCTGAAGACATTAAGAAATGCCAGAGAGCTTTGAAGGAGCTGTGGTCCGTGTGGACTTGTGGTCTCTAATGGCAATGCTCTTCTTTGTATCGTCTGTGTAGGTTTGAAACAAACGTGGATTCAGAGTCTTCTCCTAAATGCTCTTTTCATTTTTGCCGCACAAAATCCAATCTAAGTCCTTTAGAGAGCTTTCTGCGTACTTTTTAAGTATCTAATATGCATACGCTTGCATTGCGATTTAACGTCATAAATTTCAGTCTTGATGCCACAGAACTCTGCTGCATGCTGCTTTTATTTGCATGCATGCATTTTTAGGTTTTTTGTGTAAAATTTTTTGTAAGGAGTACTTAGACGCACCTTCTTCCATAGTATGGGATTGCAGGTAATATTTGCACGCACTGATGCACAGAAGTCAATTTTCATTTTATGCTTTCATAATGCATCTTCACAGAAAGTCATACTGTTAAAGTTTATTGTTCATGTAATAGGACTATAATAGGTAATAGTGTGGAGTCTAGTCATAAAAATGGATGCATAAAATGAAATCTCATGAATTTCTGGATGAATAAATAAATAAATAAAAAGATGGACTGTACGCTTAACCAGATTGCAAAATGGACTTGTGTCTGTGAATAGTAAAGTTCAAAAGGACTTTAACTGAAATGAGCGGTACAGTAAAATGTTTATTTGATTGTATTTTAAAAAATGTATTAACATAATTTTTATTAAAACATTTGTATTAATTAAGGTCGACAGATTATCGCCACTAATATTAAGCATTTTTAGGGTTATCGGTATCGGCCGTTTTCAAAATAATTTACTGATAAAATAATTTAAAAGCATTTTTTTTTTTTTGGTCAGAGACTTTGTTATTCATAATTTTAACATTCATTTTAATTTTTCACCATTGTATTCATACATTGTACAAAGCATCTGCCCTTAAAAACTCGGTTGATTGGTTGAACTGTAGAATTATTTCATAAATACAGAAATATTAAAATGGACAACAAAGAATTTCTGTGTTGAAGAAAAATCATAGGACCCTATTATTGTAAAAAATGTCAATAAATTATTAAATGGTTAACTTTTTGTGCATTATTTCTTTAATTAAACCACTGAAACAAAAAAAAATGAATTTGTTTCTTATGTTTATCAAGGCTGATCAAAAATACAGAAAAAACAGTAATATTGTGAAATAATATTTCAACTTAAAATACCTGTTTTTTAATATTTTAATATTTTCTAATGTAATTTATTCCTGTGATACAAAGCTGAATTTTCAGCATCATAACTCCAGTTTTCAGTGTCACATGAATCTTCAGAAGTCATTCTAATAGTCTGATTTATTATCAATGTTGAAAACCGTATGGGGTCAGTTCATTTATATTCTTTCTTTTTTTTTTAAAGAAATTAATAGTTTTATTTTTTAGCAAGGATGTGTTAAATTGATAAAAAGTGATAGCAAAGACTTATATTGTTAGAAAAGATTTCTATTTTATATAAATGCTATTCTTTTTAACCTTTTATTCATCAAGAATCCTGAAAAAAGAATCACTGTTTCCAACATCGATAATAACAGTAATAAATCAGCATATTAGAATGATTTTTGAAGAATCATGTGACACTGAAAACTAAACTAATGGCTGATAAAAATGTGGCTTTGCATCACAGGAATAAATTATATTTTAAAGTACACAAAACTATTATTTTAAACTAATAATATTTGCAAAAAAAAATTTATCAAGTAAATGCAGCCTTGATGAGCATATAATAATTCTTTAAAAACCAATAAAAATCTTACTGATCCCAAACTTTTGAGTGGCAGTGTATATTGAATTCTATTGGTCTGAGCTGTATTTACCATATGTATTGTGCATTAGGATGCAGCTTGTCTTTCTAGAGCCGATGCACGTGTGAGTTTCTCTGTCAGGAAGTTTGTGTCGATGATAAGCCGCTTTACTGTTAATCAGCATTTCCTCTCTCAGGATGATACTGTGCTGCTCTGGTGAGTATTATCGCAAATGCGGTTCAATTACTGACATCAAATGGCATCTTTACGGACATTACAAGTGTGTCTGACCAAGTGTGTCAAGCTCTGAAAAAAACAAAAATGAACTTTAGAAGAAGCATAAAATATTCCAGTGGATTCTGCAGCGGGTTTGCTGTCATCAGGTCTTGGGCGTGTTGTTACTAAATAAAGTAGGTGTGAAATTTGACAGAATGACACATCTGTCATCTTCCACTCAGTGATTGTATGGCCACATATGTGTACATTTATGATAATGAGAGGAGGCATTCAGACAAACAATGATTGGACAGTCAGAAACTCAAGGACCTTCAGAGTCAAGAGATGAAGGATGTTCATCCTCTTCCTCTTCAGCCATACATTACCTTGAATACTAGATGTGTTTGTTTTTTAGATGGTTTCTGTGTTGGCTAATCATCACTAAATCTCTCTCTCTCTCTCTCTCTCTCTCTCTCTCTCTCGCTCTCTCTCTCTCTCTCTCTCTCTCTCGCTCTCTCTCTCTCTCTCTCTCTCTCTCTCTCTCTCTCTCTCTCTCTCTCTCTCTCTCTCTCGCTCTCTCTCTCTCTCTCTCTCTCTCTCTCTCTCTCTCTCTCTCTATATATATATATATATATATATGGGTCAGACGTAAAAGGGATTGAGCATAAAAGTGTAATACTGCTTCAAATTGGTGTTTTTCAAAAAAAAAAATATATTAAAAAGTTTTCTTTTTCATCTAATTGCAGTTTTGTTTTTATTTTTCTGAGCAAAAAAATAAATATCACACATTTTTTCCCCTAATTTACAGAAATGTCATTCAGTGTAATAATCTTGTCAGGCATATTTGCAACAAAAATCAATTTATTACATATTAAAAGACTAATTACTTTCACCCCAAATACTAATTTAAACATTTGCCACTATCCTAGGTTTTCATCAATGTTGTTAATAACCATTATTAACCTAATATTCTAAAATAACCAAAAATGAATAAAAACATATGAAAAAATAATTACTAAAAATTACATTAAAATAAAAATCTAATTCAAAAAATGACTGAACAAAATCTTAATGATACTAAAATAACACACTTAAAACATAATAGGGTCGAAGATGAAAAAAGGTTTAAGCATAAAAACAATAAGTGTAATCCTTCTTTAAATTGTTGTTTTTAAAAAAAAAAATATTAAAAAGTTTTCTTTTTCATTTAATTGCATTTTTGTTTTAGTTTTTCTGAGCAAAAAATAAATATTCTACATTTTCCCCTAATTTACAGAAGACACCCACTAAAATGTCATTCGGTGTCAATCTTGTCAGGCACATTTACAACAAAAATCAATTTATGACATATTAAAAGATGAATTAATTTCACCCCAAATACTATTTGTCACTATTCTAGGTTTTTATCCTAGGTTTTAATGTTGTTAATGACCATTATTAAGCTAATATACTAAAATAACCAAAACGGATGTAAAATTAATAAAAACATTTGGAAAAAATTAATTACTAAAAATGACAAAAACAAGAACATTTTAAATAAAATAAAAATCTAATTCAAACAATTACTGAACAAAATCTTAATGATACTAAAATAACACACTTAAAACATAATGGGGTCGAAGATGAAAAAAGGTTTAAGCATAAAAACAATAAGTGTAATACTTTGAAATTTTTTTTTTAAATAAATAAAAAGTTTTCTTTTTCATTTAATTGCATTTTTGTTTTTGTTTTTCCAAGCAAAAAATAAATATCCTACATTTTCCCCACTAAAATGTTTTTTTTTTTTTTTTTGTGGCATTTTTACAACAAAATCAATTTATGACATTTTAAAAGATTAATTAATTTCACCACAAATTCTATTTTAAACATTTGCCACTATCCTAGGTTTTGCCCATTTGTCAGTAAGAATGTTTACTCATTTAAAACACAATAAAATTTCATATGCTCCCTTATTCTTTTATATATTTTAATATGTACAAGTCAGAATAAGCATGTTGTTATAATTTTTAATAAATATTGTTACACTGAATGACAATCTAACATTATTTCAACCAATTTTTGACAATTTATTCTCCAAAAACTACTAAAAGTAGACACTTTACTTACATTTAATGTGCTTTCCATGGACATAAAATCACTTTGTAAATTTCTTTTGATGTGGAAATCTTAATGTCTTTGACTCAATAACACTAATATCTTTGGTGCAATCATATAATGTTCTTAAAATTTAAGATGAATTTTCTACCGTGTAACATGTTTGTTTCCAGTTAATAACCGTTATTAACCTACTAAAATAACCAAAAAGGATGTACATTAATAAAAAACATTTGAAAAAATAATTACAAAAAAAGAGAGAGAGAACATTTTAATTAAAATAAAAATCAAATTAAAAATATTACTTAAAATCTTAATGATAGTAAAATAACACACCAAAAACATAATAGGGCCAAAAAAAAGCATAAAAATGATAAGTTTTAAACAATAATTGTTTTTGTTTTTCTGAGCGAAAAATAAATATCAGACATTTTCCCCCAATTTACAGAAGACACCCACTAAAATGTCTATTAATATATGTTTTATTTGATCAAAAACACAGAAAAAATTTTATATTGTGAAATATTATTACAGTTTAAAATAATAGTGTTTTATATTAATATATTTAATATATATATATTTGTGTGTGTCAAAGACATTAAGATGTCCATTTCAAAAGAAATGTATATCCATAGAAAGCACATTAAATGTAAGTGTCTACTTTTAAAGTTTCAAATAAGTTTTTGGAGAATCAAATGTCAAAATTTGCTTGAAATAATGTTACATTGTCATTCAGTGTAACAATATTTATGTACAAATTTAAACAACATGCTTATTCTGACTTGTACATATTAAAATATATAAAATGTTTTTTTTAAATTTCAGTTAGTTGACAAAGAACACATTTCTTATTTTCATTTAATTTAACTTGATATACTAAAATAACTAAAACTGAAATAAAACAATAATAAACTAAATAGAAATAAAACCAAAAATGAACAAAAATTACAAAAAGAACTTGAACTTAAATGAAAAAATAAAATAAAATAAATAAATATAAAAAATAATATATAAATAAAAACTAATTGAAAATGTAAATATAAACTATAATAGTATCTACATGTATTTTAGAGGAAAGTGAACAGATCGGCGCTGCTGTCTGACATGAGCAACTGCTGTTTCCCAAAGTAGAAGCTCATGCATTTTTTAATTTTAGAAATATTACATTTCAGAGAGTCCGTTTGATTTATGAGCCGCAATATTTCATGCACATACATTTTTCAGGCAACTGTGCCCTAATTTCAGTCTCAGATCAGAGAGTTTTCTCCATCTGCTCTGATCTCATGTACAGTAGATACAAAATATGAAGATGTCTTTATTTTTCAGCATTTGACTGTATTTAATATCCAGTAGATCTCAATGTTTAAAGGGCTGTTTTTGTCTTTTCAATCAAACGGCAGTTCTATTCCAAATATTAAAATAGAATATAGTAAAATTCTAGTTTTTCACATTTTTGTATACACTACACTCAAAGGTTTGGGATCAGTAAGACTTGTAATGTTTTTTAAAGAAGTCTCTTATGCTCATCAAGGCTGCGTTTACTTGATTAAAAATACAGATCAAAATGTAATATTGTGAAATATTATTACAGTTTAAAGTAATGGTGTTCTATATTAACATATTTTAAAATGTAATTAATTCCTGTGATGCAAAGCTGAATTTTTATCAGCCATTACTTCAGTTTTCAGTGTCACATGATTCTTCAAAAAATCATTCCAATATGCTGTTTGCTTAGTGTTTTCTAACTATAAGTCTTTGCAATCAGTTTAACACATCCTAAATGAATAAAAGTGAATAAAAGTATTAATTTCTTAAAAAAAAAAGAATAAAAATTTACTGACCCCAAACATTTAGATGGTAGTTGATATTGTTACAAAAGATTTCTATTTTAAATAAACGCTGTTCTTTTCAACTTTTTATAAGTTAAAGAATCCTGGAAAAAATTTGGCGAACTAAAAATAGAAAATGATCGTTGCCAAAAAAAGATTTAATACTTTTTGAAAAAATAAAAAATAAATAATAATAATAATAATAAAGAAAGAAATCACACTATTGGCAATGCTTGTTTGAATAGGGAATAAAATAAAATAAACATTTTTAACAATTTAACATTTAAATATATTATTTTTGCATTAGACATTATAAATCTACTTCTCAATGGCTGTTTGGCCAAATAATATTTTTTTGATTAGGAAAAAATTAAGTATTTATTCAAATAAAATCAAATAAAATGTATTAACAATAAAAAATAAAAATAAAAATATTTATCTTTTTAAAAAGTTAAACAAAAATTAAACAAAAAAATCTACATTTTTTTTGAAGGATTTTTGAATGAAGCTCAAACATACTGTAAAAATAATCATAGTACTACATTTCAGTTTGAATTATACTTCAAAAATGATTGTAATATGCCGATTTTGTGCTTAATTGTTATTAATTATTGTTGCCACTCAAGTAGTAATAATGTTTCTTTTTATTATCAGTTTTTATAAAAAGTAAAAAAAACCAGCATTTATTTGAAATAAAAATATTTTAAAACATTATTAATGTCCTTACAGTCAGTTTTGATAATGCTTCTTTTTATTATCAGTTTTAATAAAATGTATTTTTTAGTTTTTTATATAAAGTTGAAAAGAACAGCATTCCTTTAAAAAATAAAAAATAAACATTATAAATGTCCTCTTCTTTTTTAAATATTTGCACTTCCATTCAAAAGTTTCAGCTTTGAAAAATTCTGCTTTGATCACAGGAATAAATTAGATTTCAACATATATGCACATAGAAGACAGCTATTTTAAATCATAATATTATTTCACAATTTTACAGTATTTTTTGATTAAATAAACACGGCTTTAGTGAGCAGAAGAGACTACTTCCTGTATATACTAAGTGCTGTGTAGAAACGACTGATAGTTTTGTGTGTATTTGTGAATTGTAGACTAAGCAGCACATGATCTGTAAACAGCAGCATCAGTCTTTATATTTTAAGAGGATTCACACGCTCCTTGTATTGAGTTAATGACTATAAACAGGCTGCTGTGCTTCTTTCTCACAATAGTGTGTTTAAATCCACACGGATCTCATGGAAAATAACATTCCTCAGATACCTGAATCCACTCCGTAATACAGACAGCGTGACTCTCCGGCTGTTTTTGTCCTCCAGACGAGAGTTTCTCATGGAGCTGAATGTATGCATGGGCACGTTTGGGTTTTAGGAGTCGTACATCTCAAAAAATATCATGAACTCACCCTTATGTCCTTTTAAACCCGCGTGGCTTTCATTTGTGGAACAGAATGTCCGATCATCCGCTAATGAAATTAAATAATCAAAGTCTCAAGCTCTGAAGAGGACAAAAAGCACCAAAGCAACTTAAGTTTGGGTCTGTTCCTCATGAAAAGCATGATATGTTTTCGGAAGACTTGGAATATTATGCACTATAATAAAACAATATAATAAAGTCTTTTTTGGAGCTTAATTGTATAGAAAGCAGATTATTTTTCCATCCAACCCACTCATAATGTTAGTCAAAAATGTTTTCATTTTTTCTAAATACGGTATTTTTTTATTATTTTTTTTTTACTGAATCCTTAAATTTTTATATATTCAATTTTAAAGTTTTAATTACACTTTTATAATCAGGAGCGATGCCTAATTATTTGAATGAATAAAACTTTGACATTTTAATTATCTATTAAAATTAGAAACTCCAATAGTGCCTTTTAAAATAAACTTACTGCTATTCTGTTTTCTGTTTTATAATTTAATACAAATTTATTATCAAAGATGGTAGCAATAAAATTTATGCATTTTAACAACTAATTAATCTTTTAAATGTATTATTATTTATTTATTTTTATTTTTCCTAAATTCCATATTTTCCAAATGTATGCTTAATTAATTCAATTATTTTATTCATAGTTTAATTAAATTAAATTAATTAATTCATTTATTAATAATAATAAAAAGTCTTATTAATTGAATTTATAAACACAATTTTAAAATATATTAACTTTTTTTTTAAGTTTTTAACACAACAGATGTGATATTTATTAAATATCTTTCTTTTCCCCACTGTTATTAATCTTCAAATATTCCTTTACATGGATTTACCTCATAAAGAGATGCCTAATTAATTGAATTCATAAATAAAATGAAATAAAATAAAAGTTTTTGAGTGAAAAAAAACACTATTTGCTGATCATTTTGGTTAAAGAACTGAAAATAAAAATAAATAAATAATAAATTAAAAAAAAGTCATAAAAAAATTACTGAATCCAATATTTTTTAAATTTTATTTTATTTTAACATGGGTTTACCTTAAACATTTATTATCAAATAATAATTTATTATCAACAATGTCAGTAATCAAATAAATGCACCAAGTCAGTAATTAAATTGTTAAAGACTAATAAAATAATGAAAATAAATTCAAACAATTATATTGCTTCAAAACTGACTTAAATTAAAACATTGATTAAAAATTGTGTTATTGTATGAAAAAAAAAAAGATTTAAAAAGATTGTTATATGAATGAAAAGATTGTTTTATGAACTTTTGTAACAATAAAAATAATAAAAGTAATATTATTATTATTATTATGATTATTACTTTGAGAAGTACATTCTACTGTCCAATAGCAATATATTCCTGACAGTCCTGCTTTTGATCTTATCCAGAAATTGCCAAATTGTTTTCCAGAAAATCATAGTGTCCTAGTGAAGGTTTCTTTTACCGAATAAAATCATAACCCGTTGCGTGTACTTAAGGGACTGGCACTGGCGAATCGGCACAAACGCTCACCGTTAATAAGTTGACAGGACTGAAGATGCCCTGTGAGACTCCTGGATCTCATTACCCACAATCCATCAGCTGTAGAGACGGCTCAGTGATGTGTGTGTGGAGCAGTGTATTAACACTCGCCTCAATGCATCACTGCAGCGCATTAACCTCGTTCTACACTCACTCAATCAAATCAGTAGTTCACCCGGAAATCATCATTTATTGATCTGAGTTTAAATCTTTTAAATATTTATCACTATTTGCAGATCATTTTGGTTCAAAAACTAAAGGTGCAGATCACTACGGAAGTCCATTTCTGCCACTGAATAAAAAGTAAAGTTTTTTCTCGCAATTGTTCACATCTTACAATTTTGACGTTTTTTTCTCAGAATAAACTTGCAAATCTGTCTTTTTCTCAGAACTGTGAGATATAAACCCACAATTGCAAGTTCTAAAGTCAGAATTGTGCATTTGTATCTCACATTTCTGAGAACAAAAACGTCAGGATTGTGAGTTTATATGATGCATGTGATATATGAAAAACAGATATAAACGCACAATTGCGAATTATAAAGTCAGAATTGCAGGATATGTCGTCAGAATTCGCAATTCTGACATTTTTTTAATGATAGAAGAGATACAAAGTTGCAATTGCAAGAAAAATTCAGAATTGCTAGATATAAAGTCAGAATTTAAACTCGCAATTCTGACTTTTTTTATCAAAACTGTGAGGTATAAACGCACAATTGTGAGTTATAAAGTAAGAATTGCTGGATATAAACACAATTGCGAGAATTGAGAGATATAAACTCACAATTCTGACTTTTTTCCCCAGAACTGTGGGATATAAATGCACAATTGTGAATTCTGACTTTATAACTCAGAATTGTACGTTTATATCCCACAGTTCTAGGGAAAAAAAAAAAAATCAGAATTGTGAGTTTATGACACCATTCTGAGAAAAACAGATATAAACGCACAATTGCAAGTTCTAAAGTCAGAATTGTGCATTTGTATCTCACATTTCTGAGAACAAAAACGTCAGGATTATGAGTTTATATGATGCATGTGATATATGAAAAACAGATATAAACGTACAATTGCGAGTTATAAAGTCAGAATTGCAGGATATTAGGGGTGGGACGATACAGGTAACTCACGATTCAATTCTGTGACGATATGTGGCCCACGATATCGATAATATCACGATTCGTGATATCTACGATATTCAATATATTGGAAGAAATTTCATCAACGATATATCACGATATATGTGACTGAAAAAGAAAAAATACCCATAATTAGGGCTGGGACACGATTAATCGCGATTAATCGCATCCAAAATAAAAGTTTATGTTAACATACTAAATGTGTGTTTACTGTGTATATTTATTATGTATATATAAATACACACACATACATGTAAAGCCTTTAAAAAATACTTATATGTGTGGATAGTTATATTTGTATTTAATTTAGATTATATATAGAATTATAAATATTTTATTTATTTTAATTTAATTTTTATTTTCAGTTTTCTTTAATATACATGTTTGTGTGTGTATTTATACATACATTATATATACACACAGTACACACACATACAGTATGCAATCATAAACTTTTATTTTGGATGCGATTAATCGCGATTAATCGTTTCCCAGCCCTACCCATAATAAGGAAGTCTTAAGCATTTAATAATGCCAACATTTTCAACACTGTGCAAAGAAATATGCATTTTGCATAATAACTCACTGCCTCCTGGTCTTAAATGTAAACGCTGTACAGCTAGACAGATAAAAGTGCCTGAACATTAAAAAAACAACATGAACATTAACTAACATGTGTAAACCGTGATACTGAAACGTCAGTAGTAAGTTACTGTAAAGTGCTTTATGTTAACCTGGACAGTGGTCACATCAAGGCATATTCTTCTTGAGGAACACTAACGCCTGTTTCACACATACTCCGTCTGCAGTGTGTATGCAGTCCGTGTGCGATGCAGAAGCAGCACGGACTCGTTTTGCTTTCACACAGAACACGTTTTATAAACAACGTATTCAATGCACTTGAATGCACTTGCACACCGCTTCTGGGACGTACTGCCGGACAGCAACCGCGTGCAGTGTGAACGCTCTAATCCGTTAACATGGGTGCGGAAAAAAATACTCAACGCATACGCACTGCAGACGGAGTATGTGTGAAACAGGCGTAACTGATCAGCATGCTCAACTAGCGGGTGCGTCTTTGTTTGGTTTTCGTTATTTTCCGCCATTTTTCTCACTTCTCTTTTTCTGCGCTTCTTCTCTGTTGTTGTTAGAGAACTTGTGTTCTTCACTGGCCGCTGCTTCTGCCACTTTACCCCTATTTACTCGAACAGCGCCCCCCGCAAACAGAATGGTAGATATTGGGTAGTGACAGTGACACTGACGACGGGTAAATTAATCATTTTGTGTTGTAATAAAATATCGATATTGGCCGTTAGTGTATCGATTATTTATTGCGACAGAGAGCACAACAATATATTGCAATATCGATTTTTTCCCCACCCCTACAGGATTTGTCGTCAGAATTCGCAATTCTGAATTTTCTTTTTAACGATAGAAGAGATACAAAGTTGCAATTGCAAGAAAATATATACATAGATATAAAGTCAGATATAGATATAGATATAGATATAGATAAGTCAGAATATAAACTCGCAATTCTGACTTTTTTCTCAAAACTGAAATTTCAGAATTGCGTGACATAAAGTAAGAATTGCAGGATATAAACACAATTGCAAGAGTTGGAAGATATAAACTCACAATTCTGATTTTTTTCCCCAGAACTGTGGGATATAAATGCACAATTGTGAATTCTGACTTTATAACTCACACAGTTCTAGGGAAAAAAAGTCGAAGAATTGTGAGTTTATGACACCATTCTGAGAAAAACAGATATAAACGCACAATTGTTATAAAGTCAGAATTGAGAAATATAAACTCGCAATTCTGACTTTTTCTTACAATTGCAACTTTGTGTCTCGCAATACTGCGATGAGAATGTTTTTCTCAGAATAGCGTCATATAAACTCACAATTCTGACTTTTTTCCCCCTACAACTGTGAGATATAAACACACAATTGTTGAGTTATAAAGACAGAATTGCAGAATTCTGTCAATTGCAAGAATTGAGAGATAAAAACTTTTTTTCTCAGAACTGTGAGATATAAACTCACAGTTGCGAGTTATAAAGTCAGAATTGTGGGATATAAACAATTGCGAGAAATAAAGTCAGAAATGAAAGCTATACACAATTCTGACTTTATATGTAGCAGTTCTGACTTTATAACTCAGAATTGTACGTTTATATCCCACAGTTCTAGGAAAAAAGTCAGAATTGTGAGTTTATGTGACACAATAAAGTCAGAATTGAGAGATATAAACTCGCAGTTCTGACTTTTTCTTACAAGTGCGACTTTGCGTCTCGCAATACTGATGTTTTTTCTGAGAATAGCGTCATATAAACTCACAATTCTGACTTTTTTCCCCTACAACTGTGAGATATAAACACACAATTGTGAGTTATAAAGACAGAATTGTGGGATATAAACACAATAAAGTCAGAATTGAGAGATATAAACTCACAATTCTGACTTTTTCTTACAATTGCGACTTTGCGTCTCGCAATACTGATGTTTTTTCTGAGAATAGCGTCATATAAACTCACAATTCTGACTTTTTTCCCCTACAACTGTGAGATATAAACACACAATTGTGAGTTATAAAGACAGAATTGTGGGATATAAACACAATAAAGTCAGAATTGAGAGATATAAACTCACAATTCTGACTTTTTCTTACAATTGCGACTTTGCGTCTCGCAATACTGATGTTTTTTCTGAGAATAGCGTCATATAAACTCACAATTCTGACTTTTTTCCCCTACAACTGTGAGATATAAACACACAATTGTGAGTTATAAAGACAGAATTGTGGGATATAAACACAATAAAGTCAGAATTGAGAGATATAAACTCACAATTCTGACTTTTTCTTACAATTGCGACTTTGCGTCTCGCAATACTGATGTTTTTTCTGAGAATAGCGTCATATAAACTCACAATTCTGACTTTTTTCCCCTACAACTGTGAGATATAAACACATATTTGTGAGTTATAAAGACAGAATTGTGGGATATAAACACAATAAAGTCAGAATTGAGAGATATAAACTCGCAGTTCTGACTTTTTCTTACAAGTGCGACTTTGTGTCTCGCAGTACTGATGTTTTTTCTGAGAATAGCGTCATATAAACTCACAGTTCTGACTTTTTCCCCCTACAACTGTGAGATATAAACACACATTTGTGAGTTATAAAGTCAGAATTGCGTGACATAAAGAATTGCAGGATATAAACACAATTGCAAGAATTGAGAGATATAAACTCACAATTCTGACTTTTTCTTACAATTGCGACTTTGCGTCTCGCAATACTGATGTTTTTTCTGAGAATAGCGTCATATAAACTCACAATTCTGACTTTTTTCCCCTACAACTGTGAGATATAAACACATATTTGTGAGTTATAAAGACAGAATTGTGGGATATAAACACTATAAAGTCAGAATTGAGAGATATAAACTCGCAGTTCTGACTTTTTCTTACAATTGCGACTTTGCGTCTCGCAATACTGATGTTTTTTCTGAGAATAGCGTCATATAAACTCACAATTCTGACTTTTTTCCCCTACAACTGTGAGATATAAACACACAATTGTGAGTTATAAAGACAGAATTGTGGGATATAAACACAATAAAGTCAGAATTGAGAGATATAAACTCACAATTCTGACTTTTTCTTACAATTGCGACTTTGCGTCTCGCAATACTGATGTTTTTTCTGAGAATAGCGTCATATAAACTCACAATTCTGACTTTTTTCCCCTACAACTGTGAGATATAAACACATATTTGTGAGTTATAAAGACAGAATTGTGGGATATAAACACAATAAAGTCAGAATTGAGAGATATAAACTCACAATTCTGACTTTTTTCTCAGAACTGTGAGTTATAAAGTCAGAATTGCGTGACATAAAGTAAGAATTGCAGGATATAAACACAATTGCAAGAATTGAGAGATATAAACTCGCAGTTCTGACTTTTTCTTAAAATTGCGACTTTGTGTCTCGCAGTACTGATGTTTTTTCTGAGAATAGCGTCATATAAACTCACAATTCTGACTTTTTCCCCTACAACTGTGAGATATAAACACACAATTGTGAGTTATAAAGACAGAATTGCAGAATATAAACACAATTGCAAGAATTGAGAGATAAAAACTCACAATTCTAACTTTTTTTCTCAGAACTGTGATTGAGATATAAACACACAATTGTGAGTTATAAAGACAGAATTGTGGGATATAAACACAATAAAGTCAGAATTGAGAGATATAAACTCACAATTCTGACTTTTTCTTACAATTGCGACTTTGCGTCTCGCAATACTGATGTTTTTTCTGAGAATAGCGTCATATAAACTCACAATTCTGACTTTTTTCCCCTACAACTGTGAGATATAAACACACAATTGTGAGTTATAAAGACAGAATTGTGGGATATAAACACAATAAAGTCAGAATTGAGAGATATAAACTCACAATTCTGACTTTTTCTTACAATTGCGACTTTGCGTCTCGCAATACTGATGTTTTTTCTGAGAATAGCGTCATATAAACTCACAATTCTGACTTTTTTCCCCTACAACTGTGAGATATAAACACATATTTGTGAGTTATAAAGACAGAATTGTGGGATATAAACACAATAAAGTCAGAATTGAGAGATATAAACTCGCAGTTCTGACTTTTTCTTACAAGTGCGACTTTGTGTCTCGCAGTACTGATGTTTTTTCTGAGAATAGCGTCATATAAACTCACAGTTCTGACTTTTTCCCCCTACAACTGTGAGATATAAACACACATTTGTGAGTTATAAAGTCAGAATTGCGTGACATAAAGAATTGCAGGATATAAACACAATTGCAAGAATTGAGAGATATAAACTCACAATTCTGACTTTTTCTTACAATTGCGACTTTGCGTCTCGCAATACTGATGTTTTTTCTGAGAATAGCGTCATATAAACTCACAATTCTGACTTTTTTCCCCTACAACTGTGAGATATAAACACATATTTGTGAGTTATAAAGACAGAATTGTGGGATATAAACACTATAAAGTCAGAATTGAGAGATATAAACTCGCAGTTCTGACTTTTTCTTACAATTGCGACTTTGCGTCTCGCAATACTGATGTTTTTTCTGAGAATAGCGTCATATAAACTCACAATTCTGACTTTTTTCCCCTACAACTGTGAGATATAAACACACAATTGTGAGTTATAAAGACAGAATTGTGGGATATAAACACAATAAAGTCAGAATTGAGAGATATAAACTCACAATTCTGACTTTTTCTTACAATTGCGACTTTGCGTCTCGCAATACTGATGTTTTTTCTGAGAATAGCGTCATATAAACTCACAATTCTGACTTTTTTCCCCTACAACTGTGAGATATAAACACATATTTGTGAGTTATAAAGACAGAATTGTGGGATATAAACACAATAAAGTCAGAATTGAGAGATATAAACTCACAATTCTGACTTTTTTCTCAGAACTGTGAGTTATAAAGTCAGAATTGCGTGACATAAAGTAAGAATTGCAGGATATAAACACAATTGCAAGAATTGAGAGATATAAACTCGCAGTTCTGACTTTTTCTTAAAATTGCGACTTTGTGTCTCGCAGTACTGATGTTTTTTCTGAGAATAGCGTCATATAAACTCACAATTCTGACTTTTTCCCCTACAACTGTGAGATATAAACACACAATTGTGAGTTATAAAGACAGAATTGCAGAATATAAACACAATTGCAAGAATTGAGAGATAAAAACTCACAATTCTAACTTTTTTTCTCAGAACTGTGAGATATAAACTCACAGTTGCGAGTTATAAAGTCAGAATTGTGGGATATAAACAATTGTGAGAAATAAAGTCAGAAATGAAAGCTATACACAATTCTGACTTTATATGTAGCAGTTCTGACTTTATAACTCAGAATTGTACGTTTATATCCCACAGTTCTAGGAAAAAAGTCAGAATTGTGAGTTTATGTGACACAAAGTCAGAATTGAGAGATATAAACTCGCAGTTCTGACTTTTTCTTACAAGTGCGACTTTGCGTCTCGCAATACTGATGTTTTTTCTGAGAATAGCGTCATATAAACTCACAGTTCTGACTTTTTCCCCCTACAACTGTGAGATATAAACACACATTTGTGAGTTATAAAGTCAGAATTGCGTGACATAAAGAATTGCAGGATATAAACACAATTGCAAGAATTGAGAGATATAAACTCGCAGTTCTGACTTTTTCTTACAAGTGCGACTTTGCGTCTCGCAATACTGATGTTTTTTCTGAGAATAGCGTCATATAAACTCACAATTCTGACTTTTTCCCCTACAACTGTGAGATATTAATACACATTTGTGAGTTATAAAGTTTAGTTCTGAAGAGAAAAAAATAACTGATGTTCACAGTTTATATCACGCAGTTCTGACAAAATTTTTTAAGAGTTTCTATCTCACAATTCTGAGTATATATTTTTATTCAGTGGCGGAAACAGGCTTCCATAGATCAGTGAGGCCTATGATCAGTCAGTTTAAGAAAATCAGTAAAAAAAATATTATTGAATCCAATATTTGAAAACTTTTATTTGATTGATTGATTGATTGATGTTTTGGCAGGGGGTCAGTAAGTCTGTAAGTTTAAGTCCAGTGCAATAACATTAACTTTAACTAGCATTTACGTGACAAAGACGATCCTCTCTGGGTCAGAATGACCTGCAATGCAGACTGCTTTGGTTATTAAAGACAAATGCATGAATGCAAACGTGTGTCCGGTTGCATTGGAAGAACACAGATCTGTTGTGCTGGTTTAATCGTGCTGTGTCACATGGCCGTGTGTGTGTGTGTGTGTGTGTGTGTGTGTGTGTGTGTGTGTGTGTGTGTGTGTGTGTGTGTGTGTGTGTGTGTGTGTGTGTGTGTGTGTGTGTGTGTGTGTGTGTGTGTGTGTGTGTGTGTGTGTGTGTGTGTGTGTGTGTGTGTGTGTGTGTGAGATCCGGCCCCAGGCCCTCAGTAGTAACGGTCCAAGCGTTCTCCTCCAGAGAGCAAAGGGAAGCAGCAGTGATCAGGACTAGGATCAGGTCTGTGGTGGTTTACTGTGAGAGTGTATCAGGAACACAAGAAGAAACATCAGGGTAAGATCTGGATTTGTGTTTTAGATCTCAGCACTGATGCTTCTGATGGATGTTTGTCGTGCGAAGCTGTAGAACTGGCTTGTTTTGAGACGCTTCTCCGAAAATAATGCAGTTAACCACTTAATGGGATTGTAGTTTTGTTGCTTTTTGCAGTTTAAATGACCAGCTTCATACACTGTCAAATTTTTCAAAAGTTTTACTAAATGCAATTTTAGTCTTTCTATTGGAAAATTTCACATTTTAAAAAATGCATTTCTTTCTTCAGTTGTTTCAAAAGAGTAGAAATGTGACCATGATCTCTTTTCATTCAAGCTTAAGGGTATTTGTGGATGTTTTGGCAGGTTTAACTATTTGTTTTCTGAAACACAACCTATTTTGTACTTTATTTTTCCCCCGAAACCAGACTCAATCGGGTCCTGATATTTAAATAAGATGCATAGAGATGTTTGAGATCATGTTTTAGTGCATGTCAGATTTGAGAACTTCATTTATACTCATATTCAATGATTTCATGAGACTTAAATATATAATTTGTAGTGTTTTTTAGTGTTAGAAAGTAAGTTCGAAACAGTTTCCTTTGGTGAACCTCTATAAAGAAAATGCAATTTTAGTCTTTCTATTGGAAATTTTCACTTTTAAAAAATGCATTTCTTTAATTATTTGTAAAAATCAGTTTCTGAGTTGGAGATCATTGAGGCTAAATATTGTTGGCTGTTTTAGTGTCAGGTTTGAGAACTTCATATTTATACTCATATTCAATGATTTCATGAGACTTAATAAATATATAATTCATAAAGTAGTATATCATTTGTAGTGCTTTTATGGGGTTGTTTGTAGTTTGTATCTCATTGTATCCTGTAGTTAGCTGTTTTGAACATTTCGCTTTCTTGTTTTGTGTTTTAGTGTTAGAAAGTGTATGTTTGAGACAGTTTCCATTGGTTAACCCCTATATAACCTCCAGATGCTTATTTTAGCAGCAGCTCAAATGTCTGAATGTCTCAAAGATGAAATGATTTGAAGTGCGTGTGAAAATAATCAGGTTTTGATAAAGATTTTGAGGAAGACAGAATCACAGATTGGATGTTTGTACAAGAAAAGCTGAAAGTTATTCTTGTAAATGAGTTTTTACATTGTTGGAATTGTGCGATGAAACCAGAGAATTTCTATTTCTCTTTATCTTTGGTTGTAAGACTCTCTCATACACATAGTGTTTCTTTTGTGTTTCCCTTCTCTTCGTCTGAGAGCATGTGACTGTGAACTGTTTTTTTTCTGTGTTTTTACATAAAGACATGACTTTACAGAATTGTGGGTAATTTTTTGCATAAATTAAAGGGACTACACTGGGAAAAAATCGTGTAGGATTTGCTTTGTTCCTTAAAAAAGAAAACTCAGAAAATGCAATTAGTAATTGTAATTTTATTAGTTAAAGACTTAAAATTACTGATGGAAAAATACTGTTATTAATGGAAAATACTGTCATAAATGAATAGTATATTAAGAATAATATAAGTATAATTCAGTTCTAAAATAATTTTTTGTAATTTTATATATATATATATATATATATATATATATATATATATATATATATATAAAGCCATGACTTTGACAAAATTTAGCCAATATTTTGCACAAGTTATATAGACTACACTGGAAAAAATGTATGATTTGCTTTGAAACATTTTTTGGGGGGGAATTTCATTTCAAAATTTTGTTTGGTTTAATTGAAACTAAAACTAAATATAAAATTTAATAGACATTTAAAAAAACAATCAAATAGAAACAACAAAAACACAACAAAATTACTATTTTATAATTATTTCAGCTTGTTGTGAAGGCAAATATTCAGTGTTTTTTAAATATTTGTATATATTTATATATAATTTATACATTAATTATTTAACAGTTTTTTTGGCGCTCATCCTCATTTACTTTCATTGAATGAAAAGAGCAACCTGGAAAAATGTATGTTATTTTACTATTTTGTTAATAATTCTTTAATAAGAACTACAGACATATTAATAATTAAATAAATGAATAAATAACTAAATAAAAATGACAAAAAACATACTAAAGTTTTAACTAAAATAAAATTAAAACGGAAATATAAAAATAAAAATGAATTAAAAATATTGATAGAAGCTATAATATTACAGTATATAACAGTATATCAGTTAAAGTTATGTTAGTGTGGTTTGTTTCATCACTACTTATCATCTCCTCCTCAACAGAGGTCCTTGCTAACTGAATCTCATTCACTTGTAAATGCTATAATTACTGTAGTGGGAAATCCAGGTCATGTTTTCCCACAGGCCTTTGCTCTCAGCCTTTCTTACCCTGCTCGCTATTAGTTTGAAGTATTTGAAGTGTTTATACATTAGATCTCCTCTGCCTAGGAAGAACATTTTGCTGTTTTTACCTTAACATACAACACATTTAATGTCCAGTTCTGTTAAATGTGTTTAGCATCTGTTAAGATGTCAAAAGGTCTGTTCGATTTATTTGAGTTTTTGCAATTGCATGCACAAAATGCATTTTAAAATTACATCCAAGAAAATGCATTTTATGCAGTGTCTCTGACATAAACCATTGATCTGCTTTGAATGCTAAAATACTTTCTCATATCCCTGTTTTTGTTCAAATGTTTCATAGATAAACCGCACATCAACCAGTTTTTGTCTAAAATAAAATTACATGTAAAAATGTAAACGTATTTCCGTAAAATCTTTCTTTAAGTTGTAGTACTAAAATTTCACAATTCACAATTGCATGCGACAATTTTGCAATTATATGCAATAAAATGCATTTTGCTATTGCATGCACCAAATGCATTTTGAAATTGTGCAAGAAAATGCATTGTGCAACTGCATGCATCAAAATGCATATCATAATTTCATGCAACAAAATACATTTCGAAATTGCATGCAACAGAATGCATTTCATGTTTGCATGCGACAAAACATACAATAAAATGCATTTTGCAATTGCATGCACCAAATGCATTTTAAAATTACATCCAAGAAAATACATTTTACAACTGCATGCATCAAAATGCATATCTTAATTGCATGCAACAAAATGCATATCCTAGCTTCAAGCAACCAAATACATTTCGCAATTGCATGCAACAGAATGCATTTCATGTTTGCATGCAACAAAACACATTTCACAATTACATGCAACAAAACACATTTTGCGTTTATTTATGCAATAAAATGCATTTTGCAATTATGTGCAAGAAAATGCATTTTACAACTGCATGCATCAAAATGCATATCGTAATTTCATGCAACAAAAAGCCTATCCTAACTTCAAGTAACAGAATACATTTCGCAATTGCATGCAACATATGAGTCTTGTAGGATGTGAAATGATAAAGCCTGATTCAGCCTTATTTATGACACCATCACTTCTTCTGCATCTAGAACATGCTAGAATCATGGATGAGGCTTTTGCATGGATAAAAAGCACATTTACTGATGTAGTTTAATGACTCGTGTCTCCGTCCGCTGCATCTGATTTTCTAAATGTCACCGTTTGTCTGATCAAATGTCATGCATTAGACCTGCTTTAACCAGAATTGTCTGGAATGTTCCTGATAGTCTGTCTGACCAACAGATTGGCTCGATTAACTACATGCAATCAGTTAATGAACCAAAGACATTGTTTACAGAACAATACTAATGAAAGACGGCCAAAACAATCTGGTTAGGTTTGACTGGAGCTGATGTTTGTAAGTGCAGGTTCTGTTAAATGTGTTTAGCATCTGTTGAGATGTCAAAGGTCTGTCTTCTGTTTATTGAGTTTGTTTTTAAGGTCGTCTGCTTTGACCCTTCATTCAGCTGAAGCTCATTTTCCTGTTAAGCTGTGTCTCTGACATAAATCATTGATCTGCTCTGAATGCTAAAATACTTTCTCATTCCTCTGTTTCGTGTTCAAACGTTTCATAGATAAACATGTAAAATAAATTTACATGTAAAAATGTAAACTTTTTTTTCTTACAGTTTCTAACTTGCTTAAGTTGAAATAAGAATTAATGAAAACTAAAAGGAAAATGGAAAATATATAAATAGTTAATTGAAAGAAATGTTATATAAACAATTAAATATTTAGTTAGATGCTGAAAATAAAAACTTAAATAGACATTTAAAAAAACAAAAACTAATAAAATCAGCAATTAATTTTAAATAATTTTCTATTTAATTTAGTTGTAAGGCAACATTTAATTTTTTTTGTTTAAGCTGAATTACTAAAATAAAATTGAAATAAAAATTAATACAAACTAAATGGACATTAAAACACAAATAAAAACTGATAAAAACAGCAAACCCACAAAACTAAATTAATAATTAAAATTCGGAAAATGCACTTAGTTGCCAAGGAAACATTTCTAAATTTTATTAATTTGAAGACCTTAACTAAATAAATCTAGAATTAGAATACTAGAACTAAAATTACAAAACAAAAAAAAATTATAAAAACAAAAGAAAAGGAACAAAAACTAATAAAAATGTTAAAAACAAGATGCTAAAGATTTTATTTCAGTTTGGTTTTCTAACTTTTAACATTTCTCCTTTTAGTTTTAAGTTTAAGTACTACAATTACTAAAAAAATAAAAGTGAAATAAAAATTATTAGAAATATTAAAAAACAATAACTAATAGAAACAACAAGGCCACACAACAAAATCAATTGGCAAAAACAAGATTGCTCAAAGTTTTTACTATTTCAGTTTGGTTTTCTAACATTTAACTTTACAACAATTACTAAAACTAAAACTTAAAACAAAAAGGAATACAAACTAAATCATAGTACAAAATGACTAAAATGACTATTAATAATAAATAGTATATTAAGAATAATATAAGCATATTTCTGATATATATATATATCTTACATATCTACAAATACAAGTTTATTTTTTTTAATGATCTGATTTAAAATGATCTGTCTTGAGGGTTGTATTGAGCTTACAGAGGTCTGTGTGCATACATTTTGTTGCATGCAATTGCAAAATGTGTTTTGTTGCTTGCCATGCAGCTATGAAATGCATTTTCTTGTAATTTCAAAATGCATTTGGTGCATTCAACATTCTAAAAGTCACTTAGAACACCTTAGCAACCACATAGCACACCATGGCAACTAGCCACTGCTGCCCGGCATCATGGTTTTGTCTTTTGCTCAGGTGAACATTTATCTTCAGTGAATGTGAAAAATCTAATGTGTGATTTTCAGGGTTTGTCAGCCGCGGGGCTCATGGGAGGTTGTTTCAGACAGGGGGTCTCTGACCCGGTTTGGTCCCTGTGTAACATCGACCTCTGAGGGCGTTTCACAGCACAGATAACCTTTCCACAGCTTCACTGCCAGCACAGATACAGATGTCGCACAGAGACCCTACTGAGGGTGTGTGTGTGTTTTATATGACTGCATGTGTGTTTCTACAATACGCTAGGCTTCAGGACAGAGCCGAAGTCTAGTTGAATCCACGTCTGTCTGGTTCCACTGAGCATGTGTGCTAAATCTAATAAACTCATGCTTATTGTGTTGGGAATTAAATAATCTGAAGAGCACAGTGTGCCTGAGGTCAGACGTAAATCACATTAGATTGACTCTTTTGTTCAAACTTTAGTCAATACGTGATTGTTCGGGTCAGTGCGGCATTATTTGATTAAGGTGCAAACCAATTACCAACAACAGAAAAACAGATTTTTGTATGCAAATTGATTGACCACAGATGGCACATTTGTTTTATAATTCTGTTTGCTACTTGTTATAGTTTCAAGTCAGATGTCTCAGCATCTGGACAAATCATTTCTCTTTTGGAATATCAATGCCCAATTATCTGCACAGGTCAGTTCTTACTTAGTTAACAGTTTCAAACATTCTCCCAAATGCATGCTGCCTTCTGCAGTGCATGCAACAAAATGCATTTTCCCATTTATGCTACTTTATGCAAGAAAAGGCATTTCAAAATTGCAATTCCATGCACCAAATGCATTTTCAACAAAGCCTAATTTTAGTTTAGTTTAAGACTACAAAAACTTAAAAAAGGAATACAAACTAAATCACAGTACAAAATTATAAAGCATTTTGCAATTGCATGCACCGATTGCATTTTGAAATTACATCCGAGAAAATGCATTTTCCAAATGCATGCATCAAAATACATACAGTAACTTTATGCAACAAATTAAATTCAGTTGCATGCAACAGAATGCATCTCATGTTTGCATGCAACACGACACATTTTGCGATTGCTTGCTCCAAATGCATTTCAGAACTGCATGCATCAAAATGCATACCATAATTTCATGCAACTAAATGCTTATCATAACTTCATGCAACAAAACACATTTTGCAATTGCATGCCAACAGAATGAATTTTGTGTTTGCATGCAACAACACATGTAGCGATTGCATGCTAATAAAATGCATTTTGCAGTTGCATGCACAAAGTGCATTTTTAAATTAAATTCAAGAATTTATTTCACAACTGCATGCAACAAAATACATTTTCCAGTTTCATGCAACAAAATGCACACACATAGACTTCCGTAAGATCAATACATTCCTCAAGTCAGATTATTTTAGTAATTAGATTTTCGATTTAGAATTGAATAAATTAGCTTGTATTTGTAGATATGTAAGATATTGTTTAGATATTGAGATATTTTGTTTGTATTTGTAGATATTGCAAGGTCCTGATAGCCATGGTCTTCAGTGTGACACTTGTTTGTTAGTTACGCTGATGTTTTAGGGTTTAAATACACTTTGCTGTACGATCGCCCCTCCTGGCAAACATACATGACCTTTCACTGAAATCAATATCAAATTCTGTCTTGTGTTCTAAACCTCTGAAGAACAGACATGTGACGTTCTCCAATTTGTCAGTCAACACTGTTTAACATAAACACACAAGACACTTGCACAGCCTCTGGGTTTGGGTTGGTCTTCTGATTTTAACAAGTATATTCTATTTCAGAAGTAGTGTGTTTCTGACATCATGTCATGTAAAAGTGTCTTCTGGGTGACAGTAGTGGTTGATATGCCTGTCAAGATAATTTTTGTGTCATATTTTAGCCCAAAAGAAATGGACAGCATGTTAAGGCAAAACCATTGTTTTCTCATGCCCTGTTCAATTTTGAGATTTTTGGTCTGTTTTGCTTCCATAACATGTTTCAGACTAGTGGAAAGAAAACATCCAAGATACACATTTAGGCATTTATTTTATTAAACTTTTATTTATCTGCATCTGTAGATTTTAATTCCAATCTGTATAAAAAATTGTTACTCCACTTCAGCAGCACTTACAAAAACCAAAACTTACAGTTTTAGTCCTTTCTATATTGTGAAGGCTTTTACTGAAGGGTTTGCTCATACTTCAATCACACTGATTTTTATAACATTTTATTGTTAAAAACATGGTGAAAATGCTTATTTTTAAAGATTGCGAGTTTGTTTCTCCACTTCAGCAGCAATTACAAAAACCAAAACTTACAGTTTTATTCCTCTCTATATTGTGAAGGTTTTTACTGAAGGGTTTGTTAATAGTTCAATCACACTGATTTTTATAGCATTTTATTCCTAAAATCATGGTAAAATGCTTTTTTTTTTAAAGGTTGCGAGTTTGTTTCTCCACTTCAGCAGCACTTACAAAAACCAAAACTTACAGTTTTATTCCTTTCTATATTGTGAAGGTTTTTACTGAAGGGTTTATTTATACTTCAATCACACTGATTTTTATAACATTTTATTGTTAAAAACATGGTGAAAATGCTTATTTTTAAAGATTGCGAGTTTGTTTCTCCACTTCAGCAGCAATTACAAATACCAAAACTTACAGTTTTATTCCTCTCTATATTGTGAAGATTTTTACTGAAGGGTTTGTTAATACTTCAATCACACTGATTTTTATAACATTTTATTCCTAAAATCGTGGTAAAATGCTTTTTTTTTTAAAGGTTGCGAGTTTGTTTCTCCACTTCAGCAGCACTTACAAAAACCAAAACTTACAGTTTTATTCCTCTCTATATTGTGAAGGTTTTTACTGAAGGGTTTGTTAATACTTCAATCACACTGATTTTTATAACATTTTATTCCTAAAATCGTGGTAAAATGCTTTTTTTTTTTAAAGGTTGCGAGTTTGTTTCTCCACTTCAGCAGCACTTACAAAAACCAAAACTTACGGTTTTATTCCTCTCTATATTGTGAAGGTTTTTACTGAAGGGTTTGTTAATACTTCAATCACACTGATTTTTATAACATTTTATTCCTAAAATCATGGTAAAATGCTTATTTTTTTAAAGGTTGCGAGTTTGTTTCTCCACTTCAGCAGCACTTACAAAAACCAAAACTTACAGTTTTATTCCTTCCTATATTGTGAAGGTTTTTACTGAAGGGTTTGTTAATACTTCAATCACACTGATTTTTATAACATTTTATTCCTAAAATCATGGTAAAATGCTTATTTTTTTAAAGGTTGCGAGTTTGTTTCTCCACTTCAGCAGCACTTACAAAAACCAAAACTTACAGTTTTATTCCTTTCTATATTGTGAAGGTTTTTACTGAAGGGTTTGTTTATACTTCAATCACACTGATTTTTACAACATTTTATTCCTAAAATCATGGTAAAATGCTTATTTTTTTAAAGGATGCGAGTTTGTTTATCCACTTCAGCAGCACTTATAAACAACAAAACTTACAGTTTTATTACTATCTATATGTTGAAGGTTTTTACTGAGGGGGGTATTGATATATCCTTCACATTGATGTGTATATTCCTAAAAACATGGCGAAATACATGTTTTTTTAATGGCTGTTGGACATACTTTCTGATTTTTGGAGTGATATATTTGCAAAATCCTCCAACTCTAATGTCAAAAAAAAAAAAAAAAAGAATTTTGAACCTGGCTTAACTGAATATTCAGATTGTGGTACATGCAAATTAGTGCATGTTTAATTAAATAATAGCATTCATTTGCATTTGTAAACAACATAACCTGTAATGTCTTATGTTAAATGTTATCTTAATGGTCTTAAACTCTGCTTCATTATCTTGATGCATAATATAATTTCATGCTTCTTTCCTCATATTCTTTGTGGTATAATGTGCACTTAACATGACAGGTTCGTTGAAATATTACGTTGTAGAAGTATATGCATTGGGATTCAGTGAATCATAATTGAAGACAGTTTTATTTTTAGGAGATGGTGAGGTGTGAGAGATATGGTGATGATGTGTGTGAGACACAGAGTGCCACAGATCTGCTGATCATGAGGAAGCGGCTCTGGGTCATGTGCTGGACGAGTCGCTCACAGATGAATGAAGCTCTATTCATCTCTTTCTGATGAACTCTAGTGAATGTATGAGCGATGAGCGTTTGCTGCGGGCTGTGATGTGTTTACTGCAGCATCTCCAGCCCACACGTATAAATGAGATTATTTGAGTGATGTAGAAACGGCCCCGGGGTCCGCTGGACCCTGAGACCTTCTGGGAAAGAGAAAGAAAGAGAGAGAGACGCTGCTTCATCACACTGAGATATTGTACAATCTGTCTCTTTCAGGTTTCTTTGGCCTTGATGTGTGTTATTGGTATGAGCAATATGGGCTTTTTAAATAGTGAGCAGAGTTATCTTTCTTCTGTTTTTAAAAAAATAAATAATTTAGTTGTGGTTGATTTTCAGTTTTATTTTAGTATTATTAAAATACAATGAGTTTTTATTTTTTATTGTTTTTATTTTGTTTAACATTTTAATTTAAAGTCTTTTGGAAAGTAATTTTGTGTTTTTGTCTTTTTTAGTAGGTTTTTTATATAAATGTTTATATTTTATATATATTTTATTTCAGTTTTAGTTGTGATTATTTTAGTATTGTTAAAATAAATTAAAATGAGAAATTTTGTGTTGGTGAGCCATTTTATTTCAGGTAATAAATATAATGCAGTTTTAGTTAACTGTAACAACCCTTGTGATTTCATTGATTTACTTTGGCTTTAAATTTTCATGGAGTTTGTTTGTATGTTTTTTGTATGGATATTTTAAGATGGATTGAATATGCTCACTTGTATTTGTGTGTTCGTTGTATTGATTTATTTTGGTGGCTGTAACATCCTTATTCTGTTTGTTGTGCAGGTTCAGCTCCAGCAGCACTATGACCGATGGAGATTACGACTATCTGATCAAACTCCTGGCTCTCGGGGACTCCGGAGTGGGCAAGACCACCTTCCTCTACCGCTACACTGACAACAAGTTCAACCCCAAATTCATCACCACCGTGGGCATCGATTTCAGGGAAAAGAGAGTGGTTAGTGTTTGCACCGCCGTTTGTGACTGTTGTCCGGACGGCTCTTGAGTTACGAGCTTTGATGTTTCCTGTGAGTTCGGCCCTCCATCCTCTCGTAATTGGCTCATAAGTCAGTGTGTGTGCGAGTGTGTCTGAAAGTGATAAAGTTTATTGATGTGGATCATAAAGTGTGAAGAGCCGCACACAATGGACTTCACACACTCCAGCAGCATTAAAAGAGCAAATCTCTGAGACGCCTCGAGCAGATCTGAGCTGACGTGAGCCGGAGCCGCAGGAGAGATGAGTTCAGGCTGTTAAAGAAATGCAGACGTGTTTGATGAAGCTTTGCTCTCTTTTACAAGAGATTATTTATCGATTGAACGGATTCACAGAAGCAAATCAAACTATATACAGTATTAGCAAATTCTATACAAGTACAATAAATGATAATGATAAAATAATGTATCTAATTATCATTTATGTATGCATCAATAGAACAATAAATAGTTTATGTGAAATTTAATGTATGTTATAAACATGCCAACAGTTTAACAAAGTTAATGTCGTGAATAATATTTAATGTATTATTTATAATTACTTATATACTGTTATAGTATTTACTCATATTAGCTTTTATTTTTATATTTGTTATTTTCATTTGATTTTAAGTTTTAATTTTAGTAATTTTATGTTTTTGACATTTCTCTGGTTTTAATTAGTTTCAGTAAAATTCACACTGATTTATGTAACATTTTATTCCTAAAAACATGGTAAAAATGCTTATTTTTAAAGGTTGTAAGTTTGTTTCTCCACCTCAGCAGCACTTACAAAAAAAAAACTTACAGTTTTGTTCCTCTCTATAGTATGAAGGTTTTTACTGACGGGTTTGTAGATACTTCAATCACACTGATTTTTTATAAGATTTTATTCCTAAAAACATGGAAAAAATGCTTATTTTTAAAGGTTGTGAGTTTGTTTCTCCACTTCAGCAGCACTTACAAAAACCAAAACTTACAGTTTTATTCCTCTCTATAGTATGACGGTTTTTACTGAAGGGTTTGTTGATACTTCAATCACACTGATTTTTATAACATTTTATTCCTAAAAACATGGTAAAAAAGCTTATTTTTAAAGGTTGTAAGTTTGTTTCTCCACTTCAGTAACATTTACAAAAACCAAAACTTACAGTTTTATTCCTCTATATATTGTGAAGGTTTTTACTGAAGGGTTTGTTGATACTTCAATAACACAGATTTTTATAACATTTTATTCCTATAAACATTGTAAAAAAGCTTATTTTTAAAGGTTGTAAGTTTGTTTCTCCACTTCAGTAACATTTACAAACACAAAAACTTACAATTTTATTCCACTCTTTATTTTGAAGGTTTTTACTGAGGGGTTTGTTTATATGCAATGTTTATTGATATATACAACATATTATTCCTTAAAACATGGCAAAAATGCATCAAGGCTGTTGGCCATATTTTGTGATTTTTTTAAGTGATTAATGAATTTCCAAAATCCCATCCTTAAAAAAAACCTTGAACTCTAATATTTTGAACCTGGCTTAATTAAATATGCAGATTTCAGTGCATGCAATTAGTGCAAATTAAATGAAATAATAACATTCATTTGCATGTTTAAACAATGCTTTGCACATTAACAAAACCTTAAGTCTTATAAAAGAGCTCATAATATAAATAATATTAATAATAATATTTATATTATTTATATGTGCATCTATAAAGCAATAAATAGTTTAATATATAAAACAAAATGTACAAAAAATGCCACATAAGACCTTTATTAAAAGGTTTTGAGTAGTGATTCAAATGAATTGGTGAGTCAGAGTTTTGAATTGATTCTCTGAAGTTTGAACTGATTCAGAGAATTAAATCAAACTATACAAGAAACAAGTAACTATACAATACAAGTACAATAAATTATAATAAAATAATGTATCTAATTTTTATATATATGCATCAATAAAACAATAAATAGTTTATAACGTGAAATTAAATGTATGTTATAAACATACCAACAGTTGAACTAAATTTATGGTCATGTATTGCAATTATTTATATACTATTAATTCATATTTTAAATTAACTTTTATTTTTATATTTGTAAATTTCATTTTCCTTTCAATTCATTTTTAATTTTTAGTCCTTTTATGTTTTTGTCCTTTCTGTCACGTCCTCACCAGTCTAGGTTGGAAAGGGCCAGTGACAAGATAAAAAAAGTAGAATTTAAAGGACGACAACACCCCTTCTCCTGTCCCAGCTCACAATGACCACAAAAAAAAGACGTTTATTGTTACAGACTAGATCAGAAGCATCTCTCTTCGGAAGGGGATCAAAGGCCAACAAAACAAACAGAAGGAAAACTAACTTAGGGTTCAGAGCTAAATTGCCTATCAAAATAAAACTCTCAAAATAAATGACTCCTTAACTAGCCAAAACCAGGAGAAAAGTTCGTACACAAAAAAAAAAGGCAATCCCCAACCTACTTGCTTCAAAAGGATGAATGAAACTTTGCAAATAACGAATAATCAAAACAGTCAACGAATGTCTGTTGATAAACTGAAATATCTCGACTGCGAGTCCTAGGAGAAAACGAATTGTATTAAATACTAAATATATACCAGCGTTAGAGCAAGAACTCTGCGGTACAACTTACACACAGAAATTCAATCGTGCTTCTACAACAATGTTAGTCACAGCACAGTACAGTTAGATTAAAGTTGTCTGTGGCAGGAGATAGAGGACGAGACGACGGAGCTTCACCACGCGTTCTCAACAGAAGCTCTCCATCACTGCTCTGCTTCCTAGTATTCAAACGCTCCCGCTTGCCACGCAATCTCCTGCAGCTGGTCCCAATCAAGCGCTGCCAGAAGGAGAGAGAGGGAAAGAAAGCGGGATAGAGAGAGAAAGAGACTGCGCACAGTGTAAAGCACACAATGCAACAAATCAGACGTGAACACAACAGTCAATACAAAGAATAATATACGTCCGAGGACGTAACATTTCTCTAGCTTTAAGTTTTTTCAGTTTTTTGCAATTTTAGTAAACATACTTCAGTTAGTTGCCAAGGCAGTATTTCTAATTTTCATTTTCGTTGCATTATGAGTTGTCGTTTTACTTTTAAGTTTTAGTATTTTTTTTAGGGCCGGGACTCGATTAAAAAAATTAATCTAATTAATTAAAGGCTTTGTAATTAATTAATCGAAATTAATCGCATTTTAATCGCATATAAATATTTGACCTGAGAACAGTGAGGAGTAAGTTTTTTTCATATGGATTTTTAGTATACCATTGAAGAATGACTGAATACATAAGCTTAAGCAACAAAATATTGTTTATTTTTGTTCAACCAAGTCCAACAGACCAGTGCAATATTGCCATTAAGTGTAGCAATAGGATACAGTGTTTCCCCTAGGTTTCCATACTTTTTTTTCTCAGTACTTTACCCTACTTTGTGCAATAACGAAAACATTTATTTCAGTGAAAAAATAAGTCCAAAACTCTCTATTTTAACATTTTGAACAATAGGGCTTTACAATCTTTTGCTATTTTTTTTTTTAAGAAATTCTTGTGTGTTTTAATTTTTCTCATAATCAAATGAAAGCATAAACATTTATTTATTTTTAATCAAATGAAAAATAAACCTTTTTAATTTTTGGCAAACAAACAGAGGGTTGCTGTTAAAATCAATAAATAATAATAATTTAACATTTAAATAATAATTGTAGTATTTTTTTTTCTACAATTAAGTGGTTAATCTTGTTGTTATATTTATTTTTTATCATATATATTGTTTTTTTTGTCAATTATTTAAATAGGAATGTTGTTCTGTTTCATGTTAAACCGTACTTTTATTTTGACAGGTTGCCGTGAAGTTTCTGTGTGTAAAGTATGATATGATGCTAGTTAGTATGCGTGTAGTAAAAAAAAAAAAACACGTCTCCACCATTCATACATACAGATACAAATGGAACATACAGGATTCATATTAAAACGGTCTTTTTGCATTTCAGTTTTGACAGACACTAGTCCATATCGCGATTTGAATTAAGTGACAGACCAACTTTTGATTAATCCATCCAAAAATCGACGAATTTACGTGGCATTCCGCGCTATAGTAAATTCGGTTTTTATGAATGGAGTCCGCGATCCAGTCCGTGTTTTCACGGAGGAGACATTGTAAACGCGCCCCCCTAAGATAATGGTAGGGGAAACACTGGGATATTTAGAAATATACTAGCCTACATTTCAGAAATTCTGGTACCCTATAGGTAGGTAGACCTTCTGTAAAAGCATTGAGGTGAAACTTGAGGATCTATGTGCTAGTTGGTGCTCCAGTATAATCGGTCCGCCGAAACTCATCCAATGAGAAACGTTCCGCGGTGCAAAATTAAGTGCGATTAAAATGCGTTAAAAAAATTAACGCGTTATTTTTTTGTAATTAATTAATCTAAATTAACGCGTTAAAGTCCCGGCCCTAATTTTTTTTTAATGTGCTTTTGTCATTTTTTTTAAATTGGCATTTTTAATAAAATATAATATTTTTTAATATTTTATTTTAGTTAGTTTCCTTGTCGACATTTCAGATTTTCAGATTTTGAATTTTTTTTAAAGTTTGTTTTTAATCTGATATTTAGATTTTATTTTAATTTTATTTCAGTTAATGAAAACGTTTTACAATAGTGTTAGTTTTAACAATAACAGCACTGTATAACGGCTCATGCTGTGTCATGTTCTGAATTACAGTTTGACACTTTAATACGCAACAATTTCACTTTGACAGAGTTTGGAGGGTTTCAGTGTTTTGGATTAAATGAATGCTCATGACTCACAGTAACGCAAGACCACCCGCTCTTCACTGTGTGTGTGTGTGTGTGTGTGTGTGTGTGTGTGTGTGTGTTTGTTTTTGTGACATATCAGGACACAAATTGGTGTAATAACATGGGTATGACATAGGTATTACAAGGAGAGGGTGACTTATGAGGACATTGCCCATGTCCCCACTTTTCAAAAGGCTTATAAATCATACAGAATACGTTTTTTTGAGAATGTAAAGATATGCACAGTCTCCTGTGAGGGCTAGGTTTAGGTGTAGGGAAGGTGTAGGGTGATAGCAAATATCGTTTGTACAGTATAAAAACCATTACGTCTATGGAATGTCCCCACAATTCACAAAAACAAACATGTGTGTGTGTGTGTGTGTGAGGACAGCAAAGCGTGTTTCCACCCACCAAACGAGCCTGCGCTGATCTGGAAAAGATCGATAATGAGAATGAGGCCTGAACTTCTCAAACACACTCACAGTATGAATCATCCAAGCTCAGAAACACGAGCATCAGAGACGCAGAGCGGCCCACATTATCAGTGACACACAGTCACATCATGTCAGGAATCAGCCATGAACAATCCTCCATTATTCTCCAACATTATAAACATAACCACATATTTATGACCCATAAACACGGACGCCTAACAGACTGCATTTCCACTTGATTGCTTGGTGCCAGACACAAAATTGAGTGTTTTATGCTCTTGTTCTGTCCGCAGTGTCTTTCTGAGACTCTTTAAATGTCACAGATGAAGTAAGCAGGAAGACAGTGAGATGAAAGCATCTATCCCAGCATGCAGTGTGGCTCAGGCAGATCAATAACAGCATCCATCTGAACTAAACTGAGCAGAAGTACAGCAGTTTCCCAGCGTCTGAATCATGTTTGAGAAATTTGTCTGCCGTGTTTTCAGTCTGACCTCGAGCCAAAACAGACTCTGAATGAATCTTTCATGAAGTGAAGTTCCTCTCTGACAGGTTTGGTGCTGATCTCTGCTGATCTGTGTTGTTCTCTAGGTTTATACGACAAACAGCCCCAATGGAACGACAGGAAAGACGTTTAAGGTTCACCTGCAGCTCTGGGACACGGCGGGACAGGAAAGGTGCGCTCTTCTCTTATATTCTTAAGAATATCTCTTATATACTTCACATATTCTTGATTATCATTCAATGGACCAGGACTTTTCATTTTATTAGATCCTACAGGCCCCAAATATGATCAATATGACCCCCGTCATAACAGCTACAGACAAACAAAAAATATTTTTTTACTAGTGGGTGCTGGACATTGTTGGATTTTTTTTTTTGTCTTGTTTCCAGCCAAAATCTCTAAAAATTATTAAATAAAGACGGATTTTCTAGACAGGTAAAAATTGTCTTGTTTTTAGAAAAAAAAAGTTAAAATTAAGTGAGTTTTTGCTTGAATGGGGTAAGCAAAATAATCTCGTTTTCTGCTTGAAGTAAGATTATTTATTTTACCCAATTGGCAGATTATTTTGTTTGTTTATGCAAAAACTCACTTAATTTTGACGTCTTTTTTTTCTGAAAGCAAGACAATAATTTTTACTTAATTTTAATTTAATTTTACTAGTGGATGCTGGACACACTGCAAAAATGCTTTTCTTACTTAGATTTTTTGTCTTGTTTCCAGCCAAAATATCTAAGAATTCTTAAATCAATAAGGATTTTCTAGACAAGTAAAAATTATTGTCTTGTTTTCAGAAAAAATAAGATTATTTATTTTACCCAACTGGCAGATTATTTTGCTTGTTTTAAGAAAAAGTCACTTAATTTTGATTTATTTTTTCTGAAAACAAGACGATAATTTTTTACTTCATTTAATTTAAAAATTTGCAGATATATATTTTTATATTTTTTTTTACTAGTGGGTGCTGCACACACTGCAAAAATGCTTTTCTTACTTAGATTTTTTGTCTTGTTTCCAGCCAAAATATCTAAAAAATTTCCAGTCAAGAAAAATTTTCTAAACAAGTAAAAATTGTATTGTTTTCAGAAAAGAGAAGTTAAAATTAAGTGGATTTTTGCTTGAAACAAGCAAAATAACCTGCCAATGGAGTAAGAAAAATACTCTAATTTTCTGCTTGAAATAAGATTATTTATTTTACCCCATTGGCAAATTATTTGGCTTGTTTTAAGCAAAAATCACTTAATTTTGATTTTTTTTTTCCTGAAAACAAGAGAATATTTTTTTTACTTCATTTAATTACAAATTTTGCAGATATATTTTTTATATTTTTTTACTAGTGGGTGCTGGACAAACGGCAAAAAATGCTTTTCTTACTTAGATTTTTTTTTTTGCCTTGTTTTCATAAAAAAGAAGTTACAATTAAGTGGATTTTTGCTTGAAACAAGCAAAATAACCTGCCAATGGAGTAGGAAAAATACTATAATTTTCTGCTTGAAATAAGATTATTTATTTTACCCCATTGGCAAATTATTTTGCTTGTTTTAAGCAAAAACTCACTTAATTTTGACTTATTTTTTTCTGAAAACAAGACAATAATTTTTACTTAATTTAACTGTAATTTTTGCAGATAAATTTTTTACTAGCGGGTGCTGGACACACTGCAAAAAATGTTTTTCTTACTTAGATTTTTTGTCTTGTTTCCAGCCAATATGTCTACAATTTTTTCAATCAAGATACATTTTCTAAACAAGTAAAAATTATTGTCTTGTTTTTAGAAAAAAGAAATTCAAATTAAGTGAGTTTTTGCTTGGAACAAGCAAAATAATCTAGTTTTCTGCTTGAAATAAGATTATTTACTTTACCCCATTGGCAGATTATTTTGTTTGTTTTAAGCAAAAATCACTTAATTTTGACTTATTTTTTCTGAAAACAAGAGAATTTTTTTTTTTACTTATTTAATTACAAATTTTGCAGATATATTTTTTATATTTTTTTACTAGTGGGTGCTGGACAAACTGCAAAAAATGCTTTTCTTAGATTTTTTTTTTTGCCTTGTTTTCATAAAAAAGAAGTTACAATTAAGTGGATTTTTGCTTGAAACAAGCAAAATAATCTGCCAATGGGGTAAGAAAAATACTCTAGTTTTCAGCTTGAAATAAGATTATTTATTTTACCCCATTGGCAGATTATTTTGCTTGTTTTAAGCAAAAACTCACTTAATTTTGACTTGTTTTTTCTGAAAACGAGACAATTTTTACTTAATTTAACTGTAATTTTTGCAGATAAATTTTTTACTAGTGGGTGCTGGACACACTGCAAAAAATGTTTTTCTTACTTAGATTTTTTGTCTTGTTTCCAGCCAAAATGTCTACAATTTTTTTTCAATCAAGATAAATTTTCTAAACAAGTCAAAATTATTGTCTTGTTTTTAGAAAAAAGTAATTCAAATTAAGTGAGTTTTTGCTTGGAACAAGCAAAATAATCTAGTTTAAGGCTTGAAATAAGATTATTTACTTTACCCCATTGGCAGATTATTTTGCTTGTTTTAAGCAAAAAATCAATTAATTTTGACTTATTTTTTTCTGAAAACAAAGGTAATATAGTTAATTTATATAAGCGAATGATAGCAAAATAAAGTCAACTGTGACATATTATAAGCAAAAATTCTTCATACTATATTTTTGACCTGAGTAGTCCAAAAGTGGTGTTATTTTTGTATTTTAATATACTTTTATTTATTTAGATTTTTTTTTCTTAGGTATTTTTACATTCTTACACTGTTTTTCTCTAAACACCCCAGGTTTCGATCTCCTGATTTGTAGGACTGATTGAATTCTCTTTGATTTGTTGACTTTAGCTGCTGCTCCAGTGTTTGATTCAGAGATTGAGTGATTGTGGAACATAAACTTCTTCATGATGAGATGTTTCTTTGATCGCACCTGTCGAGGTGATGATTGGAGCAGCAGACTCTGACGCTGATCCTGAAATAGCAGATCCGTGACTGATGATGTGGATCAGAGGTTTTACAGCTGGACAGACTCCAGCTTCTTGATTTGGAGATCAGATGTTCATAAACTGAATTCAGATCTGGAATCATCTTCTGTATTTTGAGATGGTGTGTTTGATCAGTGTTCGTCGGTGTGTTCTCCAACAGGTTCAGGAGTTTGACCACGGCGTTCTTCAGGGATGCCATGGGTTTCCTGCTCATGTTCGATCTGACCAGCCAGCAGAGTTTCCTCAACGTCAGGAACTGGATGAGTGAGTGACCAAGACTAATAACTAACCAGATTAACGCTGACTGTGTGCTGCTTTGTTAGTTACAGTCATTGTTTTTCTTCTTCTTCTTAATTTTTCTCTTTCTTCCCTTCTTCCTCTTCTTTGTTGTTGTTCTTCTTCCTGTTTCTTTTCCTTTTCTTTTTCTTTGTACTCTTCTTCGTTCCTCTTCTTTCTGTATTTTCTTTCTTTTTTTCTTCCCTCTTTGTTGTCTTGTTCTTCCACGTCCTCTTCCTTTTATTTCTCAATATATTCTTCTTTTTCTTTTCCACTTCCTTTTCTTCTTCTTCCTCTTTTTCTGTTTTTCTTTTTCTTTTCATTTTTCTTCGTCTTCTTCTTCTTCTTCCACTTCCTCTTATTTTTTTCTGTTCTTTTTCTTTTTCTCTTCCTTTTCTTCTTCCTCTTCCTCTCTTTTCCTGTTCTTCTTTTTTCCCTTTTTCTCTAATTTTTGCCTTTTCCATTTTTATCTTCTTCCTTTTTCTAGTCTTCTTCCTCTTCTTTTTCCATTTCCTCTTTCTTCCTAATTTTCTTCAGCTTCCTCTTATTTTTCTTTATATTTTCTTTCTTTTCCCCTCATACTTTGTTTTTTTTCTTTTCTTCTTTTTCTTTTCCGCTTCCTTTTTTCTTCTTCTTCCACTTCCTCTTATTTTTTCCTGTTCTTCTTTCCTTTTTTCCTTTTTTTCTTCTTCCACTTCCTCTTCCTTTTTTCTCTTGTTTTTCCTTTTCTTTTCATTTTTTCTTCCACTTCCTCTCATTTTTTTCCTCTTTATTATTTTTTCCTCTTTTTCTTTCTCTTCTTTTTGCCTGTTCTAGTCATTTCTCCTCTTCCTCTTTCTTCTTATTATTTTTCTTCTTCTGCTGCTTCTTATTTTTCTTATTTTATTTCTTTTTTCTCACATCCTTCATCCCCGTATTCCACCTCTTCCTCTTCTTTTCTGTTTTTTCCTTGTTCTTGTTCCTTGTCTTCCTGTTTCTTTTCCACTTCCTTTTCTCATTTTTTTCCTATTCTTTCTTCTCCTCTTCCTCTTCTTCGTTCTCTTTTTCCTCTTCCTCCTTCATAGCCTTCTTCCTCATCTTCTTTCTGTTTCTTTTCCTCTTCTTCCTCCTCCTTCCCTTTTCTTCAATCTTCTAATTCTTTTTCCGCTTTCTCTTCCTCTTAATTTTTCTTCTTCTTCTTCTTCCTCTTCCTATTCTTCATCGTCTTCTTCTTTTCCTCTTCTATTTAATCTTTCTTACCTTCTTCCTCTTCTTTCTTTCTTCTTCTTCCTTGTCTTCTTTCTGTTTCTTTTCCTCTTCCTCCTTCTAATTATTTTTCCTCTTCCTCTTCTTTGTTCTCTTCTTCTTTTTAATCATCCTTACTTCTTCCTCTTCTTTCTACTTCTTCTTCTTCTTCTTCTTCTTCTTCTTCTTCTTCTTCTTTTTCTTCCTCCATTTCCTCTTCTTCTTTTTTCCTGTTCTTTTTTCCCTCCTTTTCTTTTTCGTTTTGCCTCCAACTTTTATCTTCTTCCTCCTCGTCTTCTTTCTGTTTCTAGTCCTTTCTCTTCTTCTTCCTCTTCTTTGTTCTCTTCTTCTTTTTAATCATCCTTACCTCTTCCTCTTCTTTCTACTTCTTCTTCTTCTTCTTCTTCCTCCATTTCCTCTTCTTCTTTTTTCCTGTTCTTTTTTCCCTCCTTTTCTTTTTCTTTTTGCCTCTTCAACTTTTATCTTCTTCCTCCTCGTCTTCTTTCTGTTTCTAGTCCTTTCTCTTCTTCTTCCTCTTCTTTGTTCTCTTCTTCTTTTTAATCATCCTTACCTCTTCCTCTTCTTTCTACTTCTTCTTCTTCTTCTTCTTCCTCCATTTCCTCTTCTTCTTTTTTCCTGTTCTTTTTTCCCTCCTTTTCTTTTTCTTTTTGCCTCTTCAACTTTTATCTTCTTCCTCCTCGTCTTCTTTCTGTTTCTAGTCCTTTCTCTTCTTCTTCCTCTTCTTTGTTCTCTTCTTCTTTTTAATCATCCTTACTTACCTCTTCCTCTTCTTTCTACTTCTTCTTCTTCTTCTTCTTCTTCTTCCTCCATTTCCTCTTCTTCTTTTTTCCTGTTCTTTTTTCCCTCCTTTTCTTTTTCTTTTTGCCTCTTCAACTTTTATCTTCTTCCTCCTCGTCTTCTTTCTGTTTCTAGTCCTTTCTCTTCTTCTTACTCTTCTTTTTTCTGTCCTCTTCTTCTTCAGCTGCCTCTTATTCTTCTGCTTAGTATTTTCTTTCTTTGTTTTTCCCTTTTCTTCTTTTTTCCCTCTTCCTTTTCTTCTTCTACTTCCTCTTTCTCTTATTTTTTCCGCTTTCTTGTTCATGTTCTTCTTTTTCTTTTCATTTTCTTCTTCTTCTTCCACATCCTCTTATTTTTTTATTTTTCCCCAATTCTTCTTTTTCTTCCACTTCCTCCTACTCTTTTTGTCCTTCTCCTTCTCTTCATTTTGCCTCTTCCACTTATTAATTTTGTAAACATTTTTCCTCTTCCTCTTTCTTCTTCCTATTTTTCTTCTGCTTATTTTTCTTATTTTCTTAAATTTTTCTCACGTCCCTCTTCATCTTCTTATTCCTCCTCTTCCTCTTCTTTCTACTTCTTCTTCTTCTTCTTCTTCTTCTTTTTCTTCCTCCATTTCCTCTTCTTCTTTTTTCCTGTTCTTTTTTCCCTCCTTTTCTTTCTTTTTGCCTCTTCAACTTTTATCTTCTTCCTCCTCGTCTTCTTTCTGTTTCTAGTCCTTTCTCTTCTTCTTACTCTTCTTTTTTCTGTCCTCTTCTTCTTCAGCTGCCTCTTATTCTTCTTAGTATTTTCTTTTTTTGTTTTTCCCTTTTCTTCTTTTTTCCCTCTTCCTTTTCTTCTTCTACTTCCTCTTTCTCTTATTTTTTCCGCTTTCTTGTTCATGTTCTTCTTTTTCTTTTCATTTTCTTCTTCTTCTTCCACATCCTCTTATTTTTTTATTTTTCCCCAATTCTTCTTTTTCTTCTTTTTCTTCCACTTCCTCCTACTCTTTTTGTCCTTCTCTTCGTTTTGCCTCTTCCATTTATTAATTTTGTAAACATTTTTCCTCTTCCTCTTTCTTCTTCCTATTTTTCTTCTGCTTATTTTTCTTATTTTCTTAAATTTTTCTCACGTCCCTCTTCATCTTCTTATTCCTCCTCTTCCTCTTCTTTTTCTTCATCATTTTCTTCTTCCTCTTTTTTTCTTTTCCTCTGTCTTTCTCTGTTCTAATTGAGGCAGAACTGAATATTACCTTCATCAGACGTCGTTTTGTCGATCATTTCATCTTTAGATCTATTGTTGATTCTGACAGCCTTTCATTTAAACTAAAATCTGAAACTGTAATTCTGAAATTCTGTAATTCACAGAGTGTTTTTGTGTGTGTTTGTATGTGTAGGTCAGCTCCAGGCTAACGCGTATTGTGAGAATCCAGATATTGTTCTTGTGGGTAATAAAGCTGATCTGAACGACCAGAGAGAAGTTCAGGAGAAACAAGCGAAAGAACTAGCGGACAAATACGGGTGAGTGTGAGTGTGAGATGAAGATAAGACTGTAATGCACTTCCTGTTGTGAATAAAAACTCATGATTGAACATTCAGCTAAGACTCTGTTCTGTTGTTTTATTGAATCAGTCTGTTAAATCTGTATCTGCTGATGCTCCTCACAAGTTTTTATGTCCATTCCATTCTACTGCTTGGCCAGATAAAAATACAAGAATCATTTATTAGTTATTATAGTATTTGTGTAGTTGAAGCAATAAAGCATGAGTACAGTAAAAATGTGAAATATTTTTACTATTTAAATAACTGTTTACCATTTGAATATATTTCAAAATGTAATTTATTCCAGTGATTTCAAAGCTGAATTTTTAGCATCATTACTGCAGTCACATGACAGAATTCTTATATAAATCTTATATGTTAAATCTTATATATATATTGTGTGTGTGTATATATATATATATATATATATATATATATATATATACACAAAAACATTTATTTATTTATATATATATATATATATATATATATGTGTGTAAATTAGAATTTAATCTATATTAAAATTAAAAACGTAGTTTTACATTGTAATAATATTTCACACTATTACTTTTTTCCTGTATCTTTGATCAGTTAATGCAGCCTTGATGAGCAGAAGAAACTTCCTTAAAAAAAAAAATGCATTAAAAAAGTATTAAAACATATTCTCAATATAATAGTATAAATATATTATCTTTATTTTTTGTACATTACAATATTTTTAATGGTTGTAAAAAAAAATTTTTTTTTTAACAAATGTCTATTAAAATAAAATGTATTGCATAAGATTCTATTAAAGTAAAAGTTTAAGCATATATATATATATATATATATATATATACACACACACACACACACATACATACACATACACATACATACACGTATTGAAAGTGTATATTAAAATGCATTAAAAAATTAAAACATATTCTAAATATAATAGTATAAATATTCTTTTTATTTTTTGAACATTACAATATTTTTAATGGTAGTTAAAAAAAAAAAAAAAAAAAAAAAAAAAAATATATATATATATATATATATATATATATATAAATTCTATTCAAATAAAAATCTAAGAATATATATATATATATATATATATATATATATATATTCAAATTGTATATTAAAATGCATAAAAAAAATTCTAAATGTAATAGTATAAATATTCACTGTATTTTTTGTACATTACAATATTTATAATGGTAGTAAAAAAAATAAATATATATATATATATATATATATATTTTACAAAAGTTTATTAAAATAAAATTAAAAAAGATTCTATTCAAATAAAGATCTAAGAATATATATATAAACACACACGTTCATATTGTTTATTAAACTGTATATATATATATATATATATATATATATATATATATATATATATATATATTATTATTATTATTATTTGTTTTATTTTTATTTTTTACAAAAGTCTATTACAATAAAATATATTTCAAAAGATTCAAATTTAAATGTAAAAAATATATATATAAACATAATTGAGCATATTAAACAATCTCCCTCTCTCTCTATATATATAAATTAAACAAAATTTAGAGAGAGATTTTTGTTTAATATGCTCAGTTTTGTTTAATAAATTTCATATGTAACATCTGTGTAGTTTGTATATGTGTGAGAGTCCGGGCTTCTTCTGATGTTTGTTTGTTCGTCCTATCTTTCCCAGAATTCCCTACTTCGAGACGAGTGCGGCGACCGGTGCGGAGGTGGACAAGGCGGTGGTGACGCTGCTGGATCTGGTGATGAAGAGGATGGAGCAGTGTGTGGACAAACCTGCGGCAGACGCGCACAACACAGACGGCACCAGCAAACTGGACGCCGCGGCGGCCAACGAGAAGAAGTGTGCGTGTTAAAGCGGCGGGACGCGGCGCTCGTCTAGCGGACAGGAGCGGACGTGCGGACTGCATCCCGACGGAACCCGTCCGGATCCCACACGCCGTATTCCAGATATGTGTGGACATTCCTATTTCCCTCAGAGAGTTTGTGAGAGCTGTCGTACTGCCTGTGATCTTTAACAAACCCGTACAAATCTAGCCCTGATTATTAACCTTTAGAGATCTTAGGTCAGAAACTCGACACACTAAAACACTGACGTGGCCATTATTTGGATTCGGACCTTAATTCTAAACACTCAACATCTAAATGAATGTACATAAACAAAAACAAACATATCTGGCTCATGAGAGCTGAACGACATTCATACACTACCAGTCAGAAGATTGGAATAATTATGATTTTTTAGTGTTTCTAAAAGTCTCTTCTGCTCACCAAGGCTGTATTTATTTGATCTAATATACTGCAAAAATTCTGAAATATTTTATTATTTAAAAACAGCTGTTTTCTATGTGAATATCTGTTCAAGCGTAATTGATTTCTGTGATCAAAGCTAAATTTTAAGCATCATTACTCCAGTCTTTAGTGTCACATGATCATTCAGAAATGCTGATTTGCTGCTCAAGAAACAATTCTACAACTCTACATTTTTAAAGATTGGGGTAAATAAAATCTAAAATAAAACATGAATAAATAAAGACAAAAAAATGTGTATATATATATAAATATATATATTGAACAATTATGCATTAAAAATAGTGATAAAAGATTCCCATTTTAAATAAATGCTGTCCTTTTCTACTTTTTCTTTAAGTAAAGCATCTGCTAATTTTTTTCCTTCATTTTTTAGTACATAAATATTATTAGTGATGCAAATATTTTCAAATATACTTTTAAGCATATTTTAAAATTTCTATTTCAAAATATACAAAAAATGGCCAAAATATATTTTATAATTGTACATTTTCTATTTTTTTTATTTTTATTTTTATTTTTTTTTATTTATATTTTTTTTTATTATTATTATTTTATTTAATTTTTGCATTTGTGAAATTACAAGACAAAACAAATTTGGTCCTAAAAATAGACTTAATTTGCTTAATGCAAAATATAATGCCTTTTTTTGTCTTATGGGTTTTCATTAAAATGTGACATTTTAAATATCATGAAAAATCATGAAAAAAAGAATATATAGTCTTTTGATGTTAATGTTACATTTCACTCAGTTCAAAACATTGACATTATTTTTTTTACAAATTGCAAAAAAAAAAAATTCCCCCCTCTAGTTTTTTATATTTTACATTTTGAGTACAAAAACATATATAAAACCCAATATATATTCCAAATTTTATTTTATTTTATTTTTTGTATATTTTGGGGAATAAAAAGAACATTTGTAAGTTTTTAGAAAGTCTATAAAATAAGAAATATATTTTTTGTTATTCTTGCCATATTTTATTGAGTGTCACTGATTATATAACATATTTACCATACCTTTAAAATATATTTTGGCCAGAAAAAAATGTATTTCAAATTTAATATGTCAATATGCACAAAACAAATAGGCAAAAATATATTTACTAAAATTAAAAAAAAAAATTCTCTTTACTTTTCGTTACTTTACTAATTTCATATATATATATATATATATATATATATATATATATATATATATATATATGAAATTGTTCTAATGAACAAGGAAGCTTTAAATAACGAGTGTTGAATGTTACATTAAAGATATGTTACAAAAGACTTCAATTTCAAATAAATGCTGTTCTTTTCAACTTTCTACTCATCTGTGAATCTTGAAAAATCCAATGTACAACGGTTTCCATGAAAATATTGAGCAGCACAATTGTTTTCAACATTGATAATAATCAGAAATGTTTCTTAAGCAGCAAATCAACATATTAAAATGATTTCTGAAGCATCATGTGACACCGAAGACTGCAGTAATGATGCTGAAAATTCAGCTTTGATCACAGAAATAAATTACAGTTTAACAGATATTCACATAAAAAGTAGCTTTTTAAAATTAAAATATTATTTCAGAATTTTGACAGTATTTTTGATCGAATAAACAAACATTTTATAACATTATTATTATTAATATCAATATTTAAAACATTTGAGTACCTTTTTTTTAGGATTCTTTGATGACTAGAAAAATCCAGTTTGAAATAAAAAGCTTTTGTAACACACTAAACCATAATTCATCTTGGGAAAGAAATTATAGAAATGAACAAGAATGCTTTAAATTGATCAAAAGTGACGATGAAGACATTTATAATGTCACAAACGATTTCTATTTCAGATAAATGCTGTTCTTCTGAACTTTCTATTCATCAAAGAAACCTGAAAAAATTCTACTCAGCTGTTTTCAACATCATAATAATAATAAATAATAATAAATGTTTTTTGAGCAGCAAATCAGTATATTAGAATGATTTCTGAAGCATCATGTGACACTGAAGACTGCAGTATTGATGCTGAAAATACAGCTTTGATCACAGAAATAAATTACAGTTTAACAGATATTCACATAAAAAGTAGCTTTTTTAAATGTAAATATTATTTCAGAATTTTGAGAGTATTTTTGATCGAATAAACACAGCTGTGGTGAGCAGCGGAGACAGACGTCTGGTGGTGTATGGTGTGTCAAACACTAATCACTGGCTGTCAGAGCGTGTGTTGGTGAATGGAAGCCTGTGCATGACTGACATGAGCTTGTGAATGTCCAGGCGTTTGTGTCTCTGGTGTCGTGACGCTGCGGATGCTTGCGTGTTCATGCGTGTCGCTGCATGCGGTCACACGCGGCTGACGTCTGATATTAAAAACGCTCTGGAGAAACTCCACTCGAGTGCTGGAAGCATGAATGTTTCATCTTCACGTCTGTTCGCTTGTGTTCACATCAATCATCTCAAGTGCAGATTCATGCAAATGAAGAGTTCTGCAGTGTGTTTCCTCTCCAGCACACGCTTTTCACGTCTGAACATTGCTAAGAAATGATGGATTTTTAATGCATCTGTGTGTAAGAATGAAATATCTAATATACAGTCAGGATTCATGCAGATCTCTGTCCAATTGAATGGTTTCTAGGCTAATTTCTTGCAAACACGCCCAGATCATATTTTGCCCTAAATTGGACGATTTTATTTATTAATTTATTTTTAAGATGCAGTAATGAAAATGATTTTTTTTTTCTGTTGCTTTGCATAGACATGTTGATTCTAAAATAATAATAGGCTTTGCTTTCTTAATGTTTTATTTTTGTCTTATGAGTTTGGAGTGAAATGCAACATGTATTTTAAATATCGTGAAATAATGAAATTATTTGAAACGTGAAAATGTCCAGTCCATATTTCACCCTTATAAAATATGTTTGTCATATTTCACCCTAATTTCAAAAGCACCGAAAGCATTGCATAATTTTCTGTACAAAAATAGACAATTTTCTGAATGCAATTTTTTTTGTTTTAACAGTTTTTAATTAATTAAATTTTAGCTAATTAAAACGAATCACCTGCTGCTATGCTTTTTTGAAACATGAAAATGTCCAGTTCATATTTCACCCTTATAAAATATATTTGTCATATTTCATCCTAATTTCAAAAGCACTGAAAGCATTGCTTATTTTTTTGTACAAAAAAAAACAGACATAATTTTCTGAATGCAAAATTTAGTTTTAGAGTTTCAATTTTTATTTTTTATTTTTTTTTAGTTAATAAAATTTTAGCTAATTAACACGAATCACCTTCTGCTATGCTTTTTTAATTTTGTGAGTATTTTATGATATTCACCAGATGTTTGTCATATTCCACCCTAATTTCAAAAGCACTGACATCATTGCATTTATTTTTTCTTGCATTTGTGAAGTAAGTAACAATACAAAAAAATCTTGGTACAAAAAATAGACTTAATTTCCTGAATGCAAAATTTAGTGTCTTATTTTTGTCTTATAAGATTGGGGTGAAATTAACACCATTTTTATGACAATTTACTAAATATATATTTTAAGTCTTATTATTATATGTAAATATTTGACCTTAGATTTTTTTCCATTTTTTTAATATATAATTTAATCATAATTTTCTTAACAAAAATATACACTCATATTTTGGTCTCTTTGGGGTGTTCTTTCCCCCCTTGAATTAGTGAAATTATAATACAAAAATAATCTTAATTTTAATGTAATTTTCATGAAACTTACAAAATATATATTTTAAGTCTTATTATTATATGTAAAAAAAAAATATCTTGCATTTGTAAAATTACAAGACAAAACAAATCAGAGTTAATTTGCATTTATTGTTTCCCTTGAATTTGTGAAATTACAATATTAAAACAGACTTAATTTTCTTAATGGAAAATTTTGGGGTGATTTCCAAAATAAATATTTAAGTCTTATTATTATATGTGAATATAGAGCCCCCCCTATATATATATATACATTTTTTGCATTTATTTTCCCCCTTGAAATACCCTTCCCCTTGTGAAATACAAAATTAAAACAGACTTAATTTTCAGACTTATTTTTGTCTGTTGAGTTTGGGGTGAAATATGACGTGGTTTGGTTCTGATTGGTTAATATTGTTAAATAAGGATCTGTACTGGGATTTGTGTGCTGTTTGGATTCATAATGCATTTTTCTGTTTGTCCTCCGGTGCCAAACTCATGGTGTGCCATACTGGCCTCATCGAGCATGATTGGGGCGCGTGTTTGAGGAAGGAAGGACGTCCGATGGCACGCGGTTCAATGTGACAATCTGTGGTGTTTGTACCGAACTCCTGCTTGGCCTTGAACTGAGACTCTGTGCGCGTCTCTCGCTTTGGTGTTTTACTGGTTTAGTACCTCATGTGGTTTCAGGAATGCCTTTATGAGCAGTGATGTTGTTCTCTTCAAGTTTACATTGATTGAAGGATTTTCTCTCCTCGTGCCTGTAAACATTTACTGACCAATGAAACGCTGCCCGAGTCTCTTTGACTGCATCACACTAGACAAGAAAACACAAACACCACTGCTTCAACTGATTAACTCTTCTGTTTCCTTTCAGAGCGTTTATTTTTGGTTATGCGTGTCACATGTTACTAAAGAATAAAGTGGAAAAAATGCTCGAGTTGGTCCATTTGTGAATCATGCATATGTGGTCAAATATTTTTTTAAATATGTATTTCAAAATACAAAAAAAATCTATAATTTTTTTTACATTGTACATATTTTATTCCAAAAAAAGAACATTTTCAAAAAAAAAAAAAATTGAAAAATGTATGCAATCGAAAATATATTTTCTACCTGTTCTTGCCATATTTCATTGAGTTACACTGTTTATAACATATAACGATATAAATATAAAAATACAATATTTCATAATATATATTTTATAAGTATACTTTTGAAAAAAAAAAATTCATTGAGCTTCACCTTCACTGTTTATTCCACATATTTAGCATATATTTAAAATGTATTTTGAACAAGAAAAAAAAATCTAAATGTATGTTTTAAAATATACAAAAAATAGCCAAAAATGTATATACTAAACTATATTTTGAAATATGTTTATCTAAATAAATTCCCCAGCTATAATATGTATATACATATTTAAAAAAAATTAAAACAAATTTTCTGAAATTTAAAAACTAAAACATGTAAATAAATATTTTTTGTATATTTTTGAAGAAAAAAAAGTCTGTATGAATGGAAATAAATTTTTAAATATATTTTGTATTTTTCTGAGGAAAAAAAACAATAACTTTATATATAGTCTAAAAAACTGAAAATGTGTTTTTTTTTTCGTCTGAAATGCATTATAAAGTATATTTTGGTATATGAAGGTTGAACATAAATATTACATTTTTTAATTTCATATATATTTGCATATTCATATACATGTTTTTTCCCAGAAAAAAAATCTAAATTTATATTTGAAAATCAACAAAACATCCAGCAAAAAAAAAAATATATATATATACTATAATATATTTCAAAATATTTTTATCTAAATAAAATGTCCAACCAGAAATATTAAAAATATTATTAACTATGTAATTCATTGCAAGAAAATACTGAAAATAACTGGAAATATTTAGTTTTTTCTAAAATACATTTTTAAATATATTTTGGTATATGAAGGTTGAACCGAAATATATATGTTTTTAATATATATGAGCCTATATATAATATATGTATTAAAATGTAAAATATTTTTGAGGAAAAAAAAATATATATATATATAAATACAAAATAATATATAATAATATATTTTTATATAATAAAATTCAGTTCATCTAAATTTGTTAAATTTATGAAATTTAAAGATTCAATTTCAGCCAACTCAAAACCATTAAAATACTTTATAATTTATTATATTTACAATTCTGACATTCATCTCTTAATTGTAGGACACAACTACGAATCACATGGAAAATAGTCAGGTTTGTAAAAGATATAAACTCAGAACTGCAAAAATAAAGTCAGAATCAACTGGTGAATACATTTCTAAAAATGATTAAATAAAAAAAAAAAAATATATATATATATATATGCCTTTGTGGCATTTTATCCATTGACAATTAATAAAGATCAAAATAATAAAGCACAACTGTTGGTTTTCTAATATTTTATTACCATTCGATAGTTCCAGATTAAATGTAGAAGTACATATAAACACCCTGGAGCATGTCATTAACACTTAATAATAAAGACTATTCCCTTAATAACCTTCAGCAGAATAATATCAGCAGCTGAACGCATGCAAATACACTCCCCAATAAACACTTCATCATCAACATACATTCCTGTCTCCATTATATTAATATACGCATAGTGTAAACAGATGATTGAACTGAAAAAATAACGACAGAAATGAGAGAACGGAGAGCTTAATAAAGAACTAATGCACACGATAGCTTACTGTAAACCACATTGAAACAGATCGTCCTGGAAGTACTTCAAATTACAATCTAAGAGCATCAGTCCACAGGAAAAGGCTTTCCCACAGCGACTCTAGATCCGGTTGCTTTTACACTTAGACCCAGACTCAAGTGGTTTCTGTGATCCGGTTTAAAGTCTTTGATTTTTGAAGGGGAACAGTTTTGACAGCAGGTTGACGTTCAGGTTTTTGGCAGTTTCTGATATAGTTTTAGCTTGGTTTTGGTCTGGTTTGGTCGCGTCACACCTGAGTGATCTGCTTGTCTGTGGATTCGCTCTGTCCCTTCTCTTCATCATCATCTTCATCATCACTCAGGTTCAGCTTCAGGTTTTCAAGAGTTTGTCTCGACTCTATCCTCCTGCAGGACGCAACAACAAAAATATTGGAAAAACAACCTCAGAACATTAATATAAACCACTGTTTCCAACAAGTGCTTACTGTTTAATACAAAATTACCAATAATCACATATTTATTATTATTAAAAATGTACCCAGTAAAAAACACTTATTTCTATTAAATAATAAATAAATGTTTATGTATATATGTTTTTTTTTTTTTACTGGGTGCATTTTTAAATAATTATAATTTTAATAATATAATAAAAAATATAGAATTATTTGTAATTTTGTATTAAAGAGTGAGGACTTGTTTTATTATAATAAAATAAAGGTATTAAATACATAATAATTATTATAATAAAATAATGCTGTATTTATTATTATTATTAGAAATGCACACATTTATTCAATGTTTAATTCTATATTTATATATTTTATTAATAATAAAAATGCACACAGTACAAAAAACATATACATGAACATTTATTTAATTATCTATGTAATATTAATAAAACAAGTCCTCACATATTTTTATTAAAAATGCACCCAGTACAAAAACATGTATACATAAATATTTATTATTTAATACATTTATTTCTTATGAATAAAAAAAGTCCTCACTGTTTAATGCAAAATTACAAATAATTCTATATTTATTATTATTATTATTATTAAAAATGCACTCAGTAAAAAGATATATATATACATACATACACGTAGTTATTATTTAACACATTTATTTTATATTAATAAAACAATTTCTCACTGTTTAATAAAAAATTACAAATAATTATTTATTATTATTATTATTATTATTATTATTATTATTATTATTAAAAATGCAGTCAGTAAAAAAATATACACAAAAATGTGTTTATTAGTTAATACATTTATTTTATATTAATAAAACAAGTCCTCACTGTTTAATACAACATTAACAATTAATTCTATATTTATTATTATTATTATTATTTATTTTATTGTTATTATTAAAAATGAACTATATATATATAAAAATTATATATATATGTGTGTGACCCTGGACCACAAAACCAGTCTTAAGTCGCTGGGGTATATTTGTAGCAATAGCCAAAAATACATGGTATGGGTTTTTTCTTTTATGCCAAAAATCATTAGGAAATCAAGTAAAGATCATGTTCCATGAAGATTTTTTGTTAAATTCCTACTATAAATATATCAAAATGTAATTTTTGATTAGTAATTTGCATTGTTAAGAACTTAATTTGGACAAGTTTAAAAGTGATTTTCTCAGTATTTTGATTTTTTTGCACCCTTAGATTCCAGATCTTCAAATAGATGTTTCTTGGCCAAATATTATAATATTATCCTATCCTAACAAACCATATATCAATAGAAAGCTTATTTATTGAGCTTTCATATGATACATCTCTGTACATCGTTGTAAAATTTAACCTTATGACTGGTTTTGTGGTCCAAGGTCACATATATACATACATACATACATACATACACACACACACACACACACACACACACACACACACACACACACACACACACACACACACACACACACACACACATATATATATATATATATATATATATATATATATATATATATATATATAAAAATTACAAATAATTTTATATTTATTATTATTATAAAAAATAAACTCATTGTACATAAACATGTATACATAAACATTTATTTATTATTTAATAAATTTATTTACATATATATATATATATATAATTGATTATTTAATAAATGTAATTTATGAAAAAATAAATTAATATCCTGTCTTAACAAATATATTTATCATGAATAAATAATAATAAAATAAAAAAAATAAAAAAATTATGTATAACTATTTAAGATGTAATGAATATTAAAGTAAATGAATATGTGTGAGACGCACTTGTTGTGCAGCTGTTGGTCCAGTAGTTGTCTCTGCAGGCGGCTGTTGGCTTCTCTCTCCTCCGTCAGTTCTCTCTGTGTGTGTCGGTGCTGGACGTCCCGTCGACTCGCCTCTTCCTCCGCCTCGTTCAGCTGCCGCTTCAGTGAACGGATGCGCTGAGTCATCTGAACACACACAAAAACTAACTTTATCTGGAGTACACACATGGACAATGTCTCATCACTTTCTGCTACAGAATAATAAAAATTCTCATTTTTGAACTTTGTTTCTTGTACTTGTAATTTTTTTCTCAAAATTGATTTTTTTCACTTTTTTTGCCCTATATATGTATTTTTATATGTATTTTAGTAGAATTATAAATAAATATTTGCATTAATGCACTTTACTATTTAATATTAATATAAATGTATATGTATTATATAAATAATTATGTACACACATTTCATTGCAATTATAAAAACATTTCATGCTAATATATACACCATGTTAACATAAATAACATTTATTAAATAATACATTTTTATGCATAATTGTAATTATGTAGTTGTAATGATAGATAAATATTTGTCAGTATAGACACCATATTAATACAAATTGCACCTATTATTAAATAATAAATATATTTGTATTTTTTATTATAATTATAAACATTTAAAATAAATCAAATATTAATATCTCACAATTCTGTATTGTTTTCTTGCAATTTTCATCATGCAATTCCATTTTTTTCTTAATTGTGAGCAAAAAAATAATAGAGAGATATAAACTCAGAATTCTGAGTGTATATATATATATATATATATTTATTTATTTATATACTTTTTTCTCCATTTGATTTTTCCTGGATTCCGTTTTGCTGGTTACATTAAATTTTCAATAATTGATTGAAAAAATCGAATAAATTAAAATCATAAAACTTATAAAACAATTTAACAATTTTTTGTTTAAGTTTAACAAAAATGTAATTTTTGTGCCCTATAAAATAATTCTGTTTCCTGTTTTCATTTTAAGTAAACAACAAAAATACACAAAATGACTAAAAGTTTAATAATAAAAAAATTCCACGTATTAATAAAACAGTTTTTTCACAAATTCAGTTTTTTCTTTTTTTGTTTTGTTTTTGTTAAATTTAAAAGCAAAAATGTTGGTGAGATAAAAACTCAGAATCATTCTAAAGTAATTTTTTTGATTTTTTAAAATTTCATAGTATATGTGTGTACTGTTTATATTTATCATGTATATAAATACACACACACACACATGCATGTATATATTTTAAAAAAAAAAAGTTAAAAAAAATGCTTCTTGTAATTTTGAGTTTTTGAGTTTTTATCCTCTAATTCCGACTATTTTCTTACAATTGTGAGAAAACAAAAATATTAGAGATATAAATAAATATAAATATAAATTCTGAGATAATTGTCACTTTTT
>NC_133379.1:40925195-40961582 GCF_049309525.1 Garra rufa
ATTCATTTTTACGTTTACGTTATTTCTACAGTCTACTGATGCGAAGGTTCGGTTCGTGAATCTTAATTATACAATTTGATTAGACGTTCAACTAAAAAAACGTCAGAATCTGATTAATATTCATGAGCGAATGTCCAATGATTGCGCTGCAACCTGTTGTTGGCGTTCACACACAAGTCACTCGGCGCTAGGACCCGGATCAGAGCGCGCCGCCGCGGGGCTGGGAACTGTTCGGCTGCTACAGATCCACCCGAGAGCGCGCAGGGAGCCTCATGCACACTCATTACACTTGAGGAGGTGTGCTTCAGTGTTGGAGCGTTTCATTGAGCAGATTCCGTTCGAATGAGGCGCGGCTCGATTGGAATAAGCGGCGGCGGGCTTTGATGAGGATGAGGATGAAGAACGCAAGACACCTGTGATCACGTTCAGCATCAGTCATTGAGATGTGAGTAATTCACCGGTGCAAACTCGTGTTGTGCTTATCAGCAGCATCATCATGTCTGCTGCTGTGGATCCGTGAGCTCGGTGTCGTGTGTGTGTGTGTGTGTGTGTGTGTGTGTGTGTGTGTGTGTGTGTGTGTGTGTGTGTGTGTGTGTGTGTGTGTGTGTGTGTGTGTGTGTGTGTGTGTGTGTGTGTGTGTGTGTGGCGGAAGCCTGAGTCACCAGACACACACACACACTGCGCAGCATCACAACTTGATCACAACAATTGTGCACATGAGTGATGTTTCCATCATATCAATCTGAATCATGTCTGATACTACTTGATTTCACTGCTGTGAATGGCTTTAGATTGTTTTTGAGCATTTACCATGGTACTAGTTCTCTATCATCTATATTACTGTTTATATTCACATGCAAAAAAGTATTAAATATCACCAAGGTACTGTTATGGTAACATGGCAATACTGTGTTTTTTTGGACATTGGTATTAGCTCATAATCGTGTCTAATAATGCGTTTACCATGGGGTTACCATGTTGGTTGGACATTTACCATGGTATTGGCTCACAATCGTGTCTAATAATGCGTTTACCATGGGGTTACCATGTTGGTTGGACATTTACCATGGTATTGGCTCACAATCGTGTCTAATAATGCGTTTACCATGGGGTTACCATGTTGGTTGGGCATTTACCATGGTATCGGCACACAATCGTGTCTAATAATGTGTTTACCATGGGGTTACCATGTTGGTTGGGCATTTACCATGGTATCGGCACACAATCGTGTCTAATAATGCGTTTACCATGGGGTTACCATGTTGGTTGGGCATTTACCATGGTATCGGCTCACAATCGTGTCTAATAATGCGTTTACCATGGGGTTACCATGTTGGTTGGACATTTACCATGGTATCGGCACACAATCGTGTCTAATAATGCGTTTACCATGGGGTTACCATGTTGGTTGGGCATTTACCATGGTATCGGCTCACAATCGTGTCTAATAATGCGTTTACCATGGGGTTACCATGTTGGTTGGGCATTTACCATGGTATCGGCTCACAATCGTGTCTAATAATGCGTTTACCATGGGGTTACCATGTTGGTTGGGCATTTACCATGGTATCGGCTCACAATCGTGTCTAATAATGCGTTTACCATGGGGTTACCTTGTTGGTTGGGCATTTACCATGGTATCGGCACACAATTGTGTCTAATAATGCGTTTACCATGGGGTTACCATGTTGGTTGGACATTTACCATGGTATTACCTCACAATCGTGTCTAATAATGCGTTTACCATGGGGTTACCATGTTGGTTGGGCATTTACCATGGTATCGGCTCACAATCGTGTCTAATAATGCGTTTACCATGGGGTTACCATGTTGGTTGGGCATTTACCATGGTATCGGCTCACAATCGTGTCTAATAATGCGTTTACCATGGGGTTACCATGTTGGTTGGGCATTTACCATGGTATCGGCTCACAATCGTGTCTAATAATGCGTTTACCATGGGGTTACCATGTTGGTTGGGCATTTACCATGGTATTACCTCACAATCGTGTCTAATAATGCGTTTACCATGGGGTTACCATGTTGGTTGGGAATTTTGGTATTACTTCTTTGGGATTTTTTTCATCCATTGATGTTTAAAGGGATAGTTCTCCCAAAATTAAAATTTGCTGTTAATTAAGATGTAGGTGACTTTTTTCTTTAGTCGAGCTGCAAAGAAGATTTTGAGTTGAAAACGTGTTCTTTGATGATTCATAAAATGTCAATGGCTACCAGCACTTTAAGAGTCAAAAAAGCATATAAAGGCAACTCAGAATGAATGCCCATGGCTCTTGGCGATATATTGAGGTCTTACGATGTGAAACGAACCTGTAATCCAGAGCCTTATGCAAATGGAGAAATGTGATTATTTTCCGCGAACTGATTCTTTTGGACGTTTTGTTTCAGGGAACTGGTGCAATTCACTAATTAGTTTATATAATCGTGCAGTGATGTAACATGAAATTATTAAACCTCCCAATAACATGAAACGTGGATGTCTTACATGTCTAAAGCATATAAAGTGAGTAAACTAGTCTTTAGCAGCTCCCCTTTTTACAATGAGAAATCATAAAAACCTTCATTAAACCCCTTCATTCAGCAGACTTTTGAGTGAGATTTGATTGAATAATTTGTAGACTTTGCTGCTGGAGCTGTAAACCAATTCAGACTCTAGTCCAATTTGATGAACTGGTTCTACAAAAATAAAAAAAAATTAATCTAAAGAACAATTCATTCACAAACTGGACATCACTGCGGGCCATTTGCCTTAGACCCTGAATTACAGGTAATAATGTTGTAAGTAATGTTCATTTTCTTGCACAGAACCAGTCATAATACCAGTTTCAGCTATCTTCTTTACAGTAGAGTACTGAATAAAAAAATACTTGGATAGCCTGTGGGTGAGTTTAGGGTGAACTATCACTGTAATTGATTGTTTGGCAGTATATTTCAGGATACTTGTAGGTTTTTCAGGCTCGTTTGTTCCGTATCATCCCCCACACGCAGTAGTGAGTCAAGTGACGTGTGAAAATGTTCCAAACCACAAAAATGATTTTTTTTTAACACAGAAGTTCCCATGTGTGATCCTCGCCACCTGAACAGAAGGGATCTCGATGCCTGTATATTACAAACAAACCCTTATTGAGCGTGTTGCACTGTTGTTATTGATCTTCTGAAGGGTGTATAATAGACACAACACGAGTGTCAAACGCTTATTGATTCCAGTGCTGTGGAAATGGAGCGCCGCAGTAGAAAAGCCTCTGTAAAACAGATATTCGCTTGAGCCGCTGCCTTAATGCTAAACGCACTTATTGATAAGATGATGAAACTGGCGATCACTCAAACCGGATGAACTTTGAGGAGGCTGAGGAGGCTCATTAGGAGCGTCATCTATCACTCATCTATTAGTGTACTTAAAATCTCATTACATTATACAGTTGCTATACAGTTGCTGCAATTACTGGTTGTCTTTAACGAGCTGTTATTGGTTGCCTGGGTGTTGCTATACAGTTGCTGTGGTTACTTGTAACACCTGATTTTAAAATAATGTTTTTGATGCTACATAATTAAGGGACCAGAGACTTTCTTACTACAATGAGCCAGGTGTATTAAATCACAAATCAACATACAGTCAGTAACTTACAATGTACATATAGTTACGCAGTTGCATGAGAAAAATCCAACAGTTCAGTTCAGACTTTTGTAGAAGTGTCTTTGATTACTCAAAGTTCAGTCTTGAGTGACGTAGAAGCAAGATGAAATAGTACTTAAGTGCCTTGTTGATGAGGCCCCCTCTGCCAGCAACCGAGCTTCCCAATAACTGTCAGTAATGTGAACTGTAGTTTATGAAATGAACCATAAATGGCAAAAAGATGTTGTAGACAAACGAAGACAGTTAATCCCATTTTTTGATCAAGGTCCTATCAATAGTTCAGCTTCCAGCTCATGCCTGCAGGATGAACCCTCTGCATCAAACAAACAGATAAACTTAGTGCCACCATTAACACATTTACTCATCCCATATTTACATAAACATTACCCAACATCATATATCCAAATAAAGTACTAACAAGATCACTTACATTTGAGTTAAAGAACCTCAGGTTCCTCAAATGAGGGAAAAAAACAGGACAGCATTGGTGAGAAAGTTTCTCCATGTGGTTAACACATACTTCCTACTCCATACTTCTTCTCTTACCCTTTTATGCTACTAGGCATCTCATTTAGTGACAGGATTAAATAACACGTTCTGAAAGCTAATGGGACAAAATGTAACTGTAAAACTGTTACATACTGGCTGTCTGTAACGTGCTGTTATTGGTTGCCAGGGCATTGTTATACAGTTGCTGTGGTTACTGGTTGTCTGTAACGAACTGTTATTGGTTGCCTGGGTTTTGCTATACAGTTGCTGTGGTTACTGGCTGTCTGTAACTAGGGCTGCAACGATTCATCGACATTGTCGACAAAAATCGATAATAGAAATAGTCGACAATGAATTTCATTGTCGATGTTGTCGCCAGACATGTTTTTTCCGACCGAGTGAGGCATCTCTCTGCCGAGAGTCGCACATGCGCATTAGCTTCTATGCTGAGCGATAACATACAGAAATGGCGGCGTCCATGGCAGCAGCTGCGCGTACCAAAACACGCCCGTTTCACACATATTCCGTCTGCAGTGCGTATGCGCTGCGTATTTTTTCTGCACCCATGTCGGATTAGCGTTCACAACGCACGAACTGCAAACGCGTTCTGTGTGAAAGCAAAACGAGTTCGTGCTGCTTCTGCACAGCATACGTAACGTACACGGACTGCAGACTGAGTATGTGTGAAACAGGCGTAAAGTTTGGGAGCATTTTAGCCTGCTACGGCGAATAAAAACCTGTCCTGCATGGTTTGCAAAGCAGTCCTTGCGCATCACGGCAGCACCTCGGTGATGCACGAACATTTAAAGAGAAAGCACGTCGGACAGTTGAATGAAACGGAGTTTGGCTCGCCTCGGTAAGATTTAAATAACATGGAAGCCAATACGTTTTGTTTTGGATGTACATTTTTGTTTACTGTTTTATTGCTGCTAATGTGCCTGCCCCTGGTTTACAGGAAGAAAATGTTTGATTTTAATTTATTTTTTCTTATAAAACAAATGTGCCTGTCCTTTAAAAAAATGATAGTTTCTTTATTTATGCATTTATGTCTATACTGACCGAGCACTGTGCCTAATTGGTTTTAGACAGGGCATTTTTATTTACTTTCGTATGAATCGGCCTATCAGCAGCAAAGTTCAATAAAATATGCATTTTTCATTGAAGTACCCCCTTCTTTCTTGTTTACTATCATTTTCCACATAATTAAAACAATCTCATGCTAAATTTTAGAAAAATTAAATAATCATCCGATTAGTCGACTAATCGTTTCAATAGTCGGTGACTAGTCGACTATTAAAATAGTCGTTAGTTGCAGCCCTATCTGTAACGTACTGTTATTGGTTGCCAGGGCATTGTTATACAGTTGCTGCGGTTACTGGTTGTTTTTAACGTGCTGTTATTGGTTGCCGGGGCGTTGCTATACAGTTGCTGTGGTTACTGGTTGTCTGTAAGGTGCTGTTAGTGGTCACCTGGGCATTGCTATACAGTTGCTGCAGTTACTGGTTGTCTATAACATGTTGTTTTTTGGTTGCCAGGGCATTGTTATACAGTTGCTGTGGTTACTGGTTGTCTGTAACGAGCTGTTATTGGTTGCCTGGGTGTTGCTATACAGTTGCTGTGGTTACTGGCTGTCTGTAACGTACTGTTATTGGTTGCCAGGGCATTGTTATACAGTTGCTGCGGTTACTGGTTGTTTTTAACGTGCTGTTATTGGTTGCCGGGGCGTTGCTATACAGTTGCTGTGGTTACTGGTTGTCTGTAAGGTGCTGTTAGTGGTCACCTGGGCATTGCTATACAGTTGCTGCAGTTACTGGTTGTCTATAACATGTTGTTTTTTGGTTGCCAGGGCATTGTTATGCAGTTGCTGCGGTTACTGGTTGTTTTTAACGTGCTGTTATTGGTTGCCGGGGCGTTGCTATACAGTTGCTGTGGTTACTGGTTGTCTGTAAGGTGCTGTTAGTGGTCGCCTGGGCATTGCTATACAGTTGCTGCAGTTACTGGTTGTCTATAACATGTTGTTTTTTGGTTGCCAGGGCATTGTTATGCAGTTGCTGCGGTTACTGGTTGTTTTTAACGTGCTGTTATTGGTTGCTGGGGCGTTGCTATACAGTTGCTGTGGTTACTGGTTGTCTGTAAGGTGCTGTTAGTGGTCGCCTGGGCATTGCTATACAGTTGCTGTGGTTACTGGTTGTTTTTAACGTGCTGTTATTGGTTGCCGGGGTGTTACTATACAGTTGCTGTGGTTACTGGTTGTTTTTAACGTGCTGTTATTGGTTGCCGGGGCGTTGCTATACAGTTGCTGCGGTTACTGGTTGATTTTTATGATATTATGATTTTAGTTTCTTTCATGTACAGCACTTTGAATTACCATTGTGTATGAAATGTGCTATATAAATAAACTTGCCTTGCCTTGCCTAAACATGCTGTTATTGGTTGCCAGGGCGTTGCTATACAATTACTGCGGTTACTGGTTGTCTGTAACGTGCTGTTATTGATTGCCGGGCATTGCTGCGGTTATTCGTTGTTTTTAATGTGCTGTTATTGGTTGCTGGGGTTTTGCTATACAGTTACTGTGTGTATTGGTTGTTTTTAATGTGCTGTTATTGGTTACCAGGGGATTGCTTTAAAGTGACTTTGGTTACTGGTTGTTTTTAGCTTGCTGTTTTGTTGTTGCTAGGGTGTTTTGTCTGGTTACTAGGGTTTTGCCATATGATTATGGTTACTGGCTCTATGTTGTTGCTCTGGCTGTTTGGGGAGTTGCCAGGGCGTTGCTGTTAAGTTACTGTTGTTACTAGTTGTTTTTATCTTGCTGTATGTGGTTGTTGTGGATTTTTGGATGGTTGCCAGGGTGTTGCTATAAAGTTACTGTAGCTACTTTTTTTATGTGCTGTTATGCAGTTGCTAGAGTGTAGTGGGCGGTTGCTAGGGCATTGCTTACTGGTTGCTTTTAGTGTGCTGTTATGCAGTTGCTAGGGTGTTCAGTGTCATTGCCAAGTGGTTTCTTGCTGTCTTAAGTGAAAAGAGTCTTTCCAGTTCAGTTGCCTAAATCAAATGCTGCACAATTTTTTTTTTCAAATTTGAAAAATTATCAACCATCCCAATACTGAGGTGAATGCTGTTTCATGTTGAGAATAAGGATGTCAGTTTTTTCCCGTATTAGACTTGTTTGATGTTTATTTTAGTTCCACAGCTTAAGATCATCAGAGTTTGTTTGAAATATAAGAAAGTGTTTCAAAGGTATTTCTGTTTTTTATTCGCTGTTGATGTTGAGTGTGTCATGACAGAAATCATCTGGCGTTGAATATGAATCAGCCGTCAGAGAGATTGTGAATGTTTAATTAGAAACATGCACAATGATTCTCACCATGGTAAATCCTGGGCCACTGTATTTATCACACAAATTAGTTAATAAAAACATTCCTGCATGCGTTTAATCGAGGAATCAGTGACTAAATGAATGATGTATTAATAAATTTGGACAGACTTTTTTTTTTCTAATTCATATTATCTAAAGCACTGTTTTCAGAGACTGACAGTGAGCACATCACAGGAAAACAAGTCCCACTGCTCAAGCAACAAAAATATGAGCATCATCTCTGGATGGGCAGTTAAAGCAAAAGAGAAGAAAGATACTCAATAAGATCTTGTGCATCTTCTCCTTCCCCTTCAGCCCAGCGTGTCTCTCTGCTCGCTGGGTAATTATCTCAGGCCTACCTGCTGAGCCCCACTGCAGGGGTCAGAGGTCACAGGGCTCACCAGCTGCTAAGGAAGAGCTCTGCACCGCACACCGCAGGCTCAGATGCCCGGGAGGAACCACCCTGCTGGGCGCATTACCTGCACTCCAGGAACCCCAAACAACTCCGGCAGCTCTGAATAGACACACTGATCTCCATTTAAACCCATCAGACTGAACGCAGGACATCGTTGCCGCTGAGTGTAGACAGAAAATCCAGTCATAGCTACTTTAACTTACTAGAATTGTGATTAGATTTTTATTTTATTATGTGATTTAGATTTTTTTGTGATTAGATCAGTTTTACTGTTGCTTTTGCTGTTAGTGATAAAACCTCTAACACTAAGTATTAAAGTTAAGTGCATGCATTGTCCTACAGTTGCAGTGTAAATGCACTTATGCCACATCTGAGCAGCATTAAACAGTCTGTGTAAAGTCACCTAAATGCCACTTCAGAAGCACTTCTGTGCCAGCTTTGCAGTGTAAATTTGAAACACAATGCTGCATAAAAGCCAGACTAAATTATGCAGGCTTTGACCCACCTCAGTCCCTCATTTCAAAGTTTACAGCTGTTATTGTTGTGTAAATGCATTCATGCCATCTCTGAGCAGCATTAAACAATCTGTGTACAGACACCTAAATGCCACTTTAGAGGCGCTTCTGTGCCACCTTTGCAGTGTAAATGCAATGAAAATGTAATGCTGCATAAAAACCAGACTAAATTATCCCTCAGTTGCAGTGTAAATGCACTTATGCCACGTCTGAGCAACATTAAACAGTCTGTGAAAAGACACCTAAATGCCACTTCAGAAGTGCTTCTGTGCCACCTTTGCAGTGTAAATGCAATGGAAACATAATGCTGCATAAAAGCCAGACTAAATTATTCCTCAGTTGCAGTGTAAATGCATTTATGCCACCTCTGAGTGGCATTAAACTGTCTGTGTAAAGACAACTAAATGCCACGTCAGAAGATGCAATGCAGCATAAAAGCCAGACTAAACTTTGCCTCTTTGACCCACCTTAGCTCCTAGTATTACAGTAAACATCTGTGTAATTGTTGTGTAAATGCCATTTCTGAGCAGCATTAAACAGTCTGTGTCAAGACACCTAAATGCCACTTCAGAGGCGTTTCTGTGCCACCTTTGCAGTGCAAATTTAAAACGTAATGCTGCATAAAAGCCGGACTAATTTATGTTGGATTTGACCCACCTCAGTCCCTCAGTTGCAGTGTAAATGCATTTATGCCATTTCTGAGCAGCATTAAACAGTCTGTTTAAAGACACCTAAATGCCACTTCAGAAGCACTTCTGTGCCACCTTTGTAGTGTAAATTTAAAAAGTAATGCCGTTTTCCAAGCAGTTTGTGTTTTGTTATTGGCTCAGATGATGTAAATAAGTTTGTGATGTAAATTAGTGAAAATGCACCATGTTTTTTTTTTCATGTTGCATTCCTAAAATGAGCAGAAAAGCAGGTAACATAAAGGAAACACGTTCCAGCGCATCCAAACCGAGTCCCCCCTCCAAAGCCATTGAGGACATTTCAAATAGCCGGCTGTGAAATAACTGTGACAGCGCTGATTGGTTTACGTTTGACGGCAAAATACAGCAGTAATTGGCTTTACGCACTTGCTGTAATTGCCTTCGCATGCTGCCAAGAACCTGAACGCGCTAATAGATGCGCTACAGCGACTGTAAAAGAGGGAAGGCCTGGGGGAGATGTTGTCTTTCACGTCCTAACGCTCATAAACACGCGCTCCTCTGAGGCCCTCAGCCATCTCCTATGCATTAAGCTTCTGATTAATAATTCATGATGTTGCACTTATTAAAGTCTGATCTGTCACTTTTATCATTTAAGTTATTAGAGCGGGCGCACGTTAGCGTAATCATATTAAATCACCGGTGATGGCCGATCGCGCAGAGGTTCTGTGTTTGCTGTAGCGTCAGCGTCTGAAATGTGGCGTCTGGGGTTTGTCTCCTCTTTAAGGGTCTGTGGACACATGAGGGCTAATTGGACGCCCTAAATAATTAATGCGGCTGAAGACATTAAGAAATGCCAGAGAGCTTTGAAGGAGCTGTGGTCCGTGTGGACTTGTGGTCTCTAATGGCAATGCTCTTCTTTGTATCGTCTGTGTAGGTTTGAAACAAACGTGGATTCAGAGTCTTCTCCTGAATGCTCTTTTCATTTTTGCCGCACAAAATCCAATCTAAGTCCTTTAGAGAGCTTTCTGCGTACTTTTTAAGTATCTAATATGCATACGCTTGCATTGCGATTTAACGTCATAAATTTCAGTCTTGATGCCACAGAACTCTGCTGCATGCTGCTTTTATTTGCATGCATGCATTTAGGTTTATTGTGTAAACATTTTTTGTAAGGAGTACTTAGACGCACCTTCTTCCATAGTATGGGATTGCAGGTAATATTTGCATACACTGATGCACAGAAGTCAATTTTCATTTTATGCTTTCATAATGCATCTTCACAGAAAGTCATACTGTTAAAGTTTATTGTGCATGTAATAGGACTCTAGCCCCTTAAGCTCTGCGGCTATTTGGGGGATTTCCGCCTGCATTTGGCCTACCTAAATTCAAATGGTTCCCCTATACACATACAATGGAGGAAATTAAAAAAAATGGTTTCATTGTATAGAAAACCTTTTAAACTACATAATATCAGTGTAATTCTTTATAAATAACATTATATAGATTTCAAATATTACAATAAAAACAAAAAAAACATAGGCGCTTTTTGATTTTTTTTTCAAAAGTTTTTTTTTGAAAGTCTATAACTCAGGATTTAGGTGTCTCAGTTCTTTGCAAATTGTTTTGTTTGATTCCACTAGGTCTCAGGATATACCAGAAAAAAGATTTTTTCATATAACAGTTTCTAATTGAAAGTTATTGAATTATAACCAAAGGGAGTCACATTGCCCCTTTTACCCCCATTTCCCCACTTTTTTCCCCCTAAAAGTATACTTCTGTTTCTTAGCAAAAACAGGTTTTATAAAGCATATTACCCCTTAGAATACTATTTTACTATGTACCATAGCACTTTTCATGATTATTGACTGAATTATGTTTCATTTTTATGTTTGCCTGTGTATTTACTGAAACACCTACTGTACTTTATTGTCAACATTCAATATACACTCAATACATAGCTTAGCAGATTGTTTTGGTGTCCTTTACGTTTCAAAGTAATTATAGGAATAAAACAAACCTGAATAGAAGCGCTGTAATACTTATAGACGCGCTTATGAGCCGCGGATCCTCTGCTCTCCATGGAAACGGCCCGTTATTTATTCATTTAGCGTCTATTTTGGATAATGGCGACAGCTATATTCCTCTGAGACGTTATATCTACACTCAAAGAGTCCAAAAACTACATATCCCACAATTCCCCGAACCGTCGAAGCATCTTGTGTGACCCGGAACCTCTCCATGACACTTCTTGTCTTCTTCTTCTACGCGCTGGATATGCGTCTGTGTCATCGTTCACAGCTGTGTTCAGCACAGCGGGCGGCCGGAGAGTGTAATCTGATCTACTGAGACGCTCTGAGTGCGGCCGCAGACACACACGCAGCTGCTTGAGCGGCTCAGAGCGCACACACATAAAAGCGCAAGTGGAGGAAAAAGCGCGTCTGGCAAAACAACGGATTTCTCAGCAATGAAGCAACGCAGAAACGTGAGAATGGTCTCGTTTGAAAGAAGAGATCCTAATCTAAAAGATAAAATGGCTTTTTGTTTAGTTTGTGGCTATTTGCGGCTAAGTGGAGCAGTAGAATATGGAGGAAAGTTATAGAATATGTCATTTTACTCTTGAGGTAATATTCTGACATCGCAATTCGATTGAAGATTATTTGATCTCTGTTTGTCACACAATAAAATGATTTATATGGTCAGAATCTTGAGAAAGAGAGCTTTCTTGTGATATATGACTTGTCTGTTTTGAGAAAAATATAAGAAATACACATTCTTTGTAATAATTCTTCATAATCGTTAGGCGGAAATTTGTGTTTGGAACAACATAAATTCTAAGCATAATGTTACTACTTTATGAATCATAAAACTAGAAGTTATGGTATTCCTAGTAAAGAGGAGACTCTAAACTTTCAAATGAGATCATTTATGGGCTGATACTATATGAAGAAGGTCATGTAAATGAAGCAGCAACATTTTGAAACAATTTTGAAACACTTTTTATTATATTCTGACATCGCGATTCAATTGAAGATTATTCGATCTGTGTTTGTCACACAATAAAATGATTTATATGGTCAGATTCTTGAGAATGAGAGCTTTCTTGTGATATATGACTTGTCTGTTTTGAGAAAAATATAAGAAAAACACATTCTTTGTAAGAATTCTTCACAATCGTTAGGCGGAAATTTGTGTGTGGATCAACATAAATTCTAAGCATAATTTTACTACTTTATGAATCATAAAACTAGAAGTTATGGTATTCCTCGTAAAGAGGAGACTCTAAGCTTTCAAATGAGACCATATTTGGGCTGATACTATATGAGGAAGGTCGTGTAAATGAAGCAGCAACATTTTGAAACACTTTTTGGACCCGCCGGCGGGTCCGCAGAGTTTAAGAGGCTAGTGTGGAGTCTAGTCATAAAAATGGATGCATAAAATGAAATCTCATGAATTTCTGGATGAATAAATAAAAAGATGGACTGTACACTTAACCAGATTGCAAAATGGACTTGTGTCTGTGAATAGTAAAGTGCAAAAGGACATTAACTGAAATGAGCGGTACAGTAAAATTTTTATTTGATTGTATTTCAAAAAATGTATTAACATAATTTTTAATAATACATTTGTATTAATTAGGGGTCGACCGATTATGATCACCGAAATTAAGCATTTTAAAAATTTTCACCAGACATTGTTTAGTTCAAAATACCGGTTATCTGTCTATTTGATTTGTAATAATCAGTATCAGCATGTGCCCTTAAAAACATAAACATATCTGTAGAGTTGGTACATATATGCTGAAATATTAAAATGAACAACAAAGAATTTCTGTGTTGAAATAAAATCATAGGACCATATTGTACATTTTTTTATAAATTATTAAATGGTTAACCTTTTAAATGGTTAACTTAAAAAGTAAACCACTAAAACAAGAAAAAATAAAATAGAAAAAAATGCATTTTTGAAATTATATTTCCTACTATAGTGTCTGTTTTATTAAATTAAATTGTATTAATTAGCCCATTTATCAAAAGGCATGTCTAATAAATTGAATTAATAAAACTTAAAATCTTAACAAAAATAATAGCAAAATATACAGAACACAGAACTCTGCTGCATGCTGCTTTTATTTGCATGCATGCCTTTTTATTTTTTTATAAGGAATACTTATGCACCTTCTTCCATAGTATAGGATTGTGGGTAATATTTGCATGCACAGAAGTCAATTTTTATTTAATGCTTTCATAATGCATCTTCACAGAAATTCATACTGTTAAAGTTTATTGTGCATGTAATAGGACTCTGTAATATATGAAATGGGAAAAATGTGGAATCTAGTCATAAAAATGGATGCATAAAATTAAATCTCATGAATTTCTGGATGAATAAATAAAAAGATGGACTGTACGCTTAACCAAATTGCAATGTGGACCTGTGCAAAAGGACATTAACTGAAATGAGCGGTACAGTGAATGTATTAACATAATTTTTATTAAAACATTTGTATTAATTAACGTCGACAGATTATCGGCACTTATATTAAGCATTTTTATGGTTATCGGTATCGGCCGTTTTCAAAATAAATTACTGATAAAATAATTTAAAAGCATTTTTTTTTTGTCAGAGATTTTGTTATTCATAATTTTAACATTCATTTTAATTTTTCACCATTGTATTCATACATTGTACAAAGCATCTGCCCTTAAAAACTCGGTTGATTGGTTGAACTGTAGAATTATTTCATAAATACAGAAATGTTAAAATGGACAACAAAGAATTTCTGTGTTGAAGAAAAATCATAGGACCCTATTATTGTAAAAATGTCAATAAATTATTAAATGGTTAACTTTTTGTGCATTATTTCTTTAATTAAACCACTGAAACAAAAAAAAAAATGAATTTGTTTCTTATGTTTATCAAGGCTGATCAAAAATACAGAAAAAACAGTAATATTGTGAAATAATATTTCAACTTAAAATACCTGTTTTTTAATATTTTAATATTTTCTAATGTAATTTATTCCTGTGATACAAAGCTGAATTTTCAGCATCATAACTCCAGTTTTCAGTGTCACATGAATCTTCAGAAGTCATTCTAATAGTCTGATTTATTATCAATGTTGAAAACCGTATGGGGTCAGTACATTGATATTCTTTCTTTTTTTTTTAAAGAAATTAATAGTTTTATTTTTTAGCAAGGATGTGTTAAATTGATAAAAAGTGATAGCAAAGACTTATATTGTTAGAAAACATTTCTATTTTATATAAATGCTATTCTTTTTAACCTTTTATTCATCAAGAATCCTGAAAAAAGAATCACTGTTTCCAACATCGATAATAACAGTAATAAATCAGCATATTAGAATGATTTTTGAAGAATCATGTGACACTGAAAACTAAACTAATGGCTGATAAAAATGTGGCTTTGCATCACAGGAATAAATTATATTTTAAAGTACACAAAACTATTATTTTAAACTAATAATATTTCAAAAAAAAATGTATCAAGTAAATGCAGCCTTGATGAGCATATAAGAATTCTTTAAAAACCAATAAAAATCTTACTGATCCCAAACTTTTGAGTGGCAGTGTATATTGAGTTAAATGACTAAGTTCTATTGGTCTGAGCTGTATTTACTGTATGTATTGTGCATTAGGATGCAGCTTGTCTTTCTAGAGCCGATGCACGTGTGAGTTTCTCTGTCAGGAAGTTTGTGTCGATGATAAGCCGCTTTACTGTTAATCAGCATTTCCTCTCTCAGGATGATACTGTGCTGCTCTGGTGGGTATTATCGCAAATGCGGTTCAATTACTGACATCAAATGGCATCTTTACGGACATTACAAGTGTGTCTGACCAAGTGTGTCAAGCTCTGAAAAAAACAAAAATGAACTTTAGAAGAAGCATAAAATATTCCAGTGGATTCTGCAGCGGGTTTGCTGTCATCAGGTTAGTGTTGGGCGATATGCTCAATTTTCATATCGTCCTATCGTCAGCCTTTGAGATCGCCGATACACGATACTATCGTGGTAATTTATTTAATAATATGTAAATGTGTCAATATGTAATAAATTCCTTATTCGTTTTGTTAGGGTAGTGCATGTGATTTGTGACACAGTTGTGCGTGTACAGAGGCTGACTGTAGTTCTGTCGGAGAGGTTACTTTCGGTTTCATTCTCTGTTATCTTCAGGGAGCAGTAAATGTGCGTGCATGAATGTAAATGAATGTATCTTTCTATACCCGTCATATTGCGATAATGTTACCACTGTATGTCTGATCTTTGTCATCAGTTCATGCTGTAGTTCAGTTCATATAGAATGTAGAGAAGCGATGCGCGTGCAATTCACGTGCACATGTTTAGCGCCTTTTTATCGCATCGTAATTCTAGTTAACGCATATAGATGTTACTGAGGTGAATGTTTCTACTATATACAGACGGATACTCATATCGTATTTAATTCATCCTAAACCACATTTTAGTACCTCTGTTATCCTAATGACTATCTAACCTTAGATCTACACTTAATCTATGTACACTTCATGATTACCCATTTACAAGGCACACATCTGTGGTGCGACGCGGCTACTCTATGCTTGTGTGTAGTTTCTGAGGCATCCTAGAACTGGCTCTCCGCGCTGCATCGCTAAAGTTAGGTGCCTCTTGACGCATAATTATAATAATCGTCTTACTATCGTCAAAGGCATCAGCAACAGGCGATATCTCTGACTATCGTCGATACACGATACAATCGTCTATCGGCACAACCCTACATCAGGTCTTGGGCGTGTTGTTACTAAATAAAGTAGGTGTGAAATTTGACAGAATGACACATCTGTCATCTTCATCCACTCAGTGATTGTATGGCCACATATGTGTTGCCATAGCGACGCTTGTGATGTCATTACATTTATGATAATGAGAGGAGGCATTCAGACAAACAATGATTGGACAGTCAGAAACTCAAGGACCTTCAGAGTCAAGAGATGAAGGATGTTCATCCTCTTCCTCTTCAGCCATATATTACCTTGAATACTAGATGTGTTTGTTTTTTTAGATGGTTTCTGTGTTGGCTAATCATCACTAAATCTCTCTCTCTCTCTCTCTCTCTCTCTCTCTCTCTCTCTCTCTCTCTCTCTATATATATATATATATGGGTCAGACGTAAAAGGGATTGAGCATAAAAGTGTAATACTGCTTCAAATTGGTGTTTTTCAAAAAAAAAAAAATATTAAAAAGTTTTCTTTTTCATCTAATTGCAGTTTTGTTTTTATTTTTCTGAGCAAAAAAATAAATATCACACATTTTTTCCCTAATTTACAGAAATGTCATTCAGTGTAATAATCTTGTCAGGCATATTTGCAACAAAAATCAATTTATTACATATTAAAAGACTTACTTTCACCCCAAATACTAATTTAAACATTTGCCACTATCCTAGGTTTTCATCATAGGTTTCAATGTTGTTAATAACCATTATTAACCTAATATTCTAAAATAACCAAAAATGAATAAAAACATATGAAAAAATAATTACTAAAAATTACATTCAAATAAAAATCTAATTCAAAAAATGACTGAACAAAATCTTAATGATACTAAAATAACACACTTAAAACATAATAGGGTCGAAGATGAAAAAAGGTTTAAGCATAAAAACAATAAGTGTAATACTTCTTTAAATTGTTGTTTTTTAAAAAGTTTTCTTTTTCATTTAATTGCATTTTTGTTTTAGTTTTTCTGAGCAAAAAATAAATATTCTACATTTTCCCCTAATTTACAGAAGACACCCACTAAAATGTCATTCGGTGTCAATCTTGTCAGGCATATTTACAACAAAAATCAATTTATGACATATTAAAAGATGAATTAATTTCACCCCAAATACTATTTGTCACTATTCTAGGTTTTTATCCTAGGTTTTAATGTTGTTAATGACCATTATTAAGCTAATATACTAAAATAACCAAAACGGATGTAAAATTAATAAAAACATTTGGAAAAAATTAATTACTAAAAATGACAAAAACAAGAACATTTTAAATAAAATAAAAATCTAATTCAAACAATTACTGAACAAAATCTTAATGATACTAAAATAACACACTTAAAACATAATAGGGTCGAAGATGAAAAAAGGTTTAAGCATAAAAACAATAAGTGTAATACTTCTTTGAATTGTTGTTTTTTTTTTTTAAATAAATAAGTTTTCTTTTTCATTTAATTGCATTTTTGTTTTTGTTTTTCCGAGCAAAAAATAAATATCCTACATTTTCCCCACTAAAATGTCATTCAGTGTAACAATCTTGTCAGGCATTTTTTTTTTTTTTTTTTTTTGTGGCATTTTTACAACAAAATCAATTTATGACATTTTAAAAGATGAATTAATTTCACCACAAATACTATTTTAAACATTTGCCACTATCCTAGGTTTTACTCATTTGTCAGTACGAATGTTTACTCATTTAAAACACAATAAAATTTCATATGCTCCCTTATTCTTTTATATATTTAATATGTACAAGTCAGAATAAGCATGTTGTTATAATTTTTAATAAATATTGTTACACTGAATGACAATCTAACATTATTTCAACCAAATTTTGACAATTTATTCTCCAAAAACTACTAAAAGTAGACACTTTACTTACATTTAATGTGCTTTCCATGGACATAAAATCACTTTGTAAATTTCTTTTGATGTGGAAATCTTAATGTCTTTGACTCAATAACACTAATATCTTTGGTGCAATCATATAATGTTCTTAAAATTTAAGATGAATTTTCTACCGTGTAACATGTTTGTTTCCAGTTAATAACCGTTATTAACCTACTAAAATAACCAAAAAGGATGTACATTAATAAAAAACATTTGAAAAAATAATTACAAAAAAAAGAGAGAGAGAACATTTTAATTAAAATAAAAATCAAATTAAAAATATTACTTAAAATCTTAATGATACTAAAATAACACACCAAAAACATAATAGGGCCAAAAAAAAAGCATAAAAATGATACGTTTTAAATAATAATTGTTTTTGTTTTTCTGAGCGAAAAATAAATATCAGACATTTTCCCCCAATTTACAGAAGACACCCACTAAAATGTCTATTAATATATGTTTTATTTGATCAAAAACACAGAAAAAATTTAATATTGTGAAATATTATTACAGTTTAAAATAATAGAGTTTTATATTAATATATTTAAAAAATATATATATATTTGTGTGTGTCAAAGACATTAAGATGTCCATTTCAAAAGAAATGTATATCCATAGAAAGCACATTAAATGTAAGTGTCTACTTTTAAAGCTTCAAATAAGTTTTTGGAGAATCAAATGTCAAAATTTGCTTGAAATAATGTTACATTTATCATTCAGTGTAACAATATTTATGTACAAATTTAAACAACATGCTTATTCTGACTTGTACATATTAAAATATATAAAATGTTTTTTTTTTAATTTCAGTTAGTTGACAAAGAACACATTTCTTATTTTCATTTAATTGAACTTGATATACTAAAATAACTAAAACTGAAATAAAACAATAATAAACTAAATAGAAATAAAACCAAAAATGAACAAAAAGAACTAACTTAAATGAAAAAATAAAATAAAATAAATAAATATAAAAAATAATATATAAATAAAAACTAATTGAAAATGTAAATATAAACTATAATAGTATCTACATGTATTTTAGAGGAAAGTGAACAGATCGGCGCTGCTGTCTGACATGAGCAACTGCTGTTTCCCAAAGTAGAAGCTCATGCATTTTTTAATTTTAGAAATATTACATTTCAGAGAGTCCGTTTGATTTATGAGCCGCAATATTTCATGCACATACATTTTTCAGGCAACTGTGCCCTAATTTCAGTCTCAGATCAGAGAGTTTTCTCCATCTGCTCTGATCTCATGTACAGTAGATACAAAATATGAAGATGTCTTTATTTTTTAGCATTTGACTAAAGAGATCTCAATGTTTAAAGGGCTGTTTTTGTCTTTTCAATCAAACGGCAGTTCTATTCCAAATATTAAAATAGAATATAGTAAAATTCTAGTTTTTCACATTTTTGTATACACTACACTCAAAGGTTTGGGATCAGCAAGACTTGTAATGTTTTTTAAAGAAGTCTCTTATGCTCATCAAGGCTGCCTTTACTTGATTAAAAATACAGATCAAAATGTAATATTGTGAAATATTATTACAGTTTAAAGTAATGGTGTTCTATATTAACATATTTTAAAATGTAATTAATTCCTGTGATGCAAAGCTGAATTTTTATCAGCCATTACTTCAGTTTTCAGTGTCACATGATTCTTCAAAAATCATTCCAATATGCTGTTTGCTTAGTGTTTTCTAACTATAAGTCTTTGCAATCAGTTTAACACATCTTAAATGAATAAAAGTGAATAAAAGTATTTATTTAAAAAAAAAAAAATGAATAAAAATTTACTGACCCCAAACATTTAGATGGTAGTTGATATTGTTACAAAAGATTTCTATTTTAAATAAACGCTGTTCTTTTCAACTTTTTATAAGTTAAAGAATCATGGAAAAAATTTGGCGAACTAAAAATAGAAAATGATCGTTGCCAAAAAAAGATTTAATACTTTTTGAAAAAATAAAAAATAAATAATAATAATAATAATAATAATAAAGAAAGAAATCACACTATTGGCAATGCTTGTTTGAATAGGGAATAAAATAAAATAAACATTTTTAACAATTTAACATTTAAATATATTATTTTTGCATTAGACATTATAAATCTACTTTTCAATGGCTGTTTGGCCAAATAATATTTTTTTGATTAGGAAAAAATTAAGTATTTATTCAAATAAAATAAAATAAAAAGTGTATTAAAATAAAATACAATAATGTATTAACAATTAAATAAAAAAAAAATATTTATCTTTTCAAAAAGTTAAACAAAAATTAAACAAAAAAAATCTACATTTTTTTTGAACGATTTTTGAAGTCTGCTCAAACATACTGTAAAAATAATCATATTACTACATTTCAGTTTGAATTATACTTCAAAAATGATTGTAATATGCCGATTCTGTGCTTAATTGTTATTAATTATTGTTGGCACTAAAGTAGTAATAATGTTTCTTTTTATTATCAGTTTTTATAAAAAGTAAAAAAAAAAACTGCATTTATTTGAAATAAAAATATTTTGAAACATTATTAATGTCCTTACAGTCAGTTTTGATAATGCTTCTTTTTATTATCAGTTTTAATAAAATGTATTTTTTAGTTTTTTATATAAAGTTGAAAAGAACAGCATTCATTTAAAAAAAAAAAAAAATAACATTATAAATGTCCTCTTCTTTTTTAAATATTTGCACTTCCATTCAAAAGTTTCAGCTTTGAAAAATTCTGCTTTGATCACAGGAATAAATTAGATTTCAACATATATGCACATAGAAGACAGCTATTTTAAATCATAATATTATTTCACAATTTTACAGTATTTTTTGATTAAATAAACACGGCTTTAGTGAGCAGAAGAGACTACTTCCTGTATATACTAAGTGCTGTGTAGAAACGGCAGCGTGTGCTCTCTGACTGATAGTTTTGTGTGTATTTGTGAATTGTAGACTAAGCAGCACATGATCTGTAAACAGCAGCATCAGTCTTTATATTTTAAGAGGATTCACACGCTCCTTGTATTGAGTTAATGACTATAAACAGGCTGCTGTGCTTCTTTCTCACAATAGTGTGTTTAAATCCACACGGATCTCATGGAAAATAACATTCCTCAGATACCTGAATCCACTCCGTAATACAGACAGCGTGACTCTCCGGCTGTTTTTGTCCTCCAGACGAGAGTTTCTCATGGAGCTGAATGTATGCATGGGCACGTTTGGGTTTTAGGAGTCGTACATCTCAAAAAATATCATGAACTCACCCTTATGTCCTTTTAAACCCGCGTGGCTTTCATTTGTGGAACAGAATGTCCGATCATCCGCTAATGAAATTAAATAATCAAAGTCTCAAGCTCTGAAGAGGACAAAAAGCACCAAAGCAACTTAAGTTTGGGTCTGTTCCTCATGAAAAGCATGATATGTTTTCGGAAGACTTGGAATATTATGCACTATAATAAAACAATATAATAAAGTCTTTTTTGGAGCTTAATTGTATAGAAAGCAGATTATTTTTCCATCCAACCCACTCATAATGTTAGTCAAAAATGTTTTCATTTTTTCTAAATACGGTATTTTTTTATTATTTTTTTTTTACTGAATCCTTAAATTTTTATATATTCAATTTTAAAGTTTTAATTACACTTTTATAATCAGGAGCGATGCCTAATTATTTGAATGAATAAAACTTTGACATTTTAATTATCTATTAAAATTAGAAACTCCAATAGTGCCTTTTAAAATAAACTTACTGCTATTCTGTTTTCTGTTTTATAATTTAATACAAATTTATTATCAAAGATGGTAGCAATAAAATTTATGCATTTTAACAACTAATTAATCTTTTAAATGTATTATTATTTATTTATTTTTATTCTTCCTAAATTCCATATTTTCCAAATGTATGCTTAATTAATTCAATTATTTTATTCATAGTTTAATTAAATTAAATTAATTAATTCATTTATTAATAATAATAAAAAGTCTTGAATTTTTAATTGAATTTATAAACACAATTTTAAAATATATTAACTTTTTTTTTTTTTTAAGTTTTTAACACAACAGATGTGATATTTATTAAATATCTTTCTTTTCCCCACTGTTATTAATCTTCAAATATTCCTTTACATGGATTTACCTCATAAAGAGATGCCTAATTAATTGAATTCATAAATAAAATGAAATAAAATAAAAGTTTTTGAGTGAAAAAAAACACTATTTGCTGATCATTTTGGTTAAAGAACTGAAAATAAAAATAAATAAATAATAAATAATAAAAGTCATAAAAAAATTAATGAATCCAATATTTTTTAAATTTTATTTTATTTTAACATGGGTTTACCTTAAACATTTATTATCAAATAATAATTTATTATCAACAATGTCAGTAATCAAATAAATGCACCAAGTCAGTAATTAAATTGTTAAAGACTAATAAAATAATGAAAATAAATTCAAACAATTATATTGCTTCAAAACTGACTTAAAACATTGATTAAAAATTGTGTTATTGTATGAAAAAAAAAAAGATTTAAAAAGATTGTTTTATGAATGAAAAGATTGTTTTATGAACTTTTGTAACAATAAAAATAATAAAAGTAATAATATTATTATTATTATGATTATTACTTTGAGAAGTACATTCTACTGTCCAATAGCAATATATTCCTGACAGTCCTGCTTTTGATCTTATCCAAAAATTGCCAAATTGTTTTCCAGAAAATCATAGTGTCCTAGTGAAGGTTTCTTTTACCAAATAAAATCATAAACCGTTGCGTGTACTTAAGTGACTGGCACTGGCGAATCGGCACAAACGCTCACCGTTAATAAGTTGACAGGACTGAAGATGCCCTGTGAGACTCCTGGATCTCATTACCCACAATCCATCAGCTGTAGAGACGGCTCAGTGATGTGTGTGTGGAGCAGTGTATTAACACTCGCCTCAATGCATCACTGCAGCGCATTAACCTCGTTCTACACTCACTCAATCAAATCAGTAGTTCACCCGGAAATCATCATTTATTGATCTGAGTTTAAATCTTTTAAATATTTATCACTATTTGCAGATCATTTTGGTTCAAAAACTAAAGGTGCAGATCACTACGGAAGTCCATTTCTGCCACTGAATAAAAAGTAAAGTTTTTTCTCGCAATTGTTCACATCTTACAATTTTGACGTTTTTTTCTCAGAATAAACTTGCAAATCTGTCTTTTTCTCAGAACTGTGAGATATAAACCCACAATTGCAAGTTCTAAAGTCAGAATTGTGCATTTGTATCTCACATTTCTGAGAACAAAAACGTCAGGATTGTGAGTTTATATGATGCATGTGATATATGAAAAACAGATATAAACGCACAATTGCGAATTATAAAGTCAGAATTGCAGGATATGTCGTCAGAATTCGCAATTCTGACATTTTTTTAATGATAGAAGAGATACAAAGTTGCAATTGCAAGAAAAATTCAGAATTGCTAGATATAAAGTCAGAATTTAAACTCGCAATTCTGACTTTTTTTATCAAAACTGTGAGGTATAAACGCACAATTGTGAGTTATAAAGTAAGAATTGCTGGATATAAACACAATTGCGAGAATTGAGAGATATAAACTCACAATTCTGACTTTTTTCCCCAGAACTGTGGGATATAAATGCACAATTGTGAATTCTGACTTTATAACTCAGAATTGTACGTTTATATCCCACAGTTCTAGGGAAAAAAAAAAATCAGAATTGTGAGTTTATGACACCATTCTGAGAAAAACAGATATAAACGCACAATTGCAAGTTCTAAAGTCAGAATTGTGCATTTGTATCTCACATTTCTGAGAACAAAAACGTCAGGATTGTGAGTTTATATGATGCATGTGATATATGAAAAACAGATATAAACGCACAATTGCGAGTTATAAAGTCAGAATTGCAGGATATGACGTCAGAATTCGCAATTCTGGCATTTTTTTAACGATAGAAGAGATACAAAGTTGCAATTGCAAGAAAAATTCAGAATTGCTAGATATAAAGTCAGAATTTAAACTCGCAATTCTGACTTTTTTTAATCAAAACTGTGAGGTATAAACGCACAATTGTGAGTTATAAAGTCAGAATTGCTGGATATAAACACAATTGCGAGAATTGAGAGATATAAACTCACAATTCTGACTTTTTTCCCCAGAACTGTGGGATATAAATGCACAATTGTGAATTCTGACTTTATAACTCAGAATTGTACGTTTATATCCCACAGTTCTAGGGAAAAAAAAAAAATCAGAATTGTGAGTTTATGACACCATTCTGAGAAAAACAGATATAAACGCACAATTGCAAGTTCTAAAGTCAGAATTGTGCATTTGTATCTCACATTTCTGAGAACAAAAACGTCAGGATTGTGAGTTTATATGATGCATGTGATATATGAAAAACAGATATAAACGTACAATTGCGAGTTATAAAGTCAGAATTGCAGGATTTGTCGTCAGAATTCGCAATTCTGAATTTTCTTTTTAATGATAGAAGAGATACAAAGTTGCAATTGCAAGAAAATATATACATAGATATAAAGTCAGATATAGATATAGATATAGATATAGATAAGTCAGAATATAAACTCGCAATTCTGACTTTTTTCTCAAAACTGAAATTTCAGAATTGCGTGACATAAAGTAAGAATTGCAGGATATAAACACAATTGCAAGAATTGGGAGATATAAACTCACAATTCTGAATTTTTTCCCCAGAACTGTGGGATATAAATGCACAATTGTGAATTCTGACTTTATAACTCACACAGTTCTAGGGAAAAAAGTCGAAGAATTGTGAGTTTATGACACCATTCTGAGAAAAACAGATATAAACGCACAATTGTTAAGTCAGAATTGAGAAATATAAACTCGCAATTCTGACTTTTTCTTACAATTGCAACTTTGTGTCTCGCAATACTGCGATGAGAATGTTTTTCTCAGAATAGCGTCATATAAACTTTTTTTTCCCTACAACTGTGAGATATAAACACACATTTGTTGAGTTATAAAGACAGAATTGCAGAATTCTGTCAGTTGCAAGAATTGAGAGATAAAAACTCACAATTCTAACTTTTTCTCAGAACTGTGAGATATAAACTCACAGTTGCGAGTTATAAAGTCAGAATTGTGGGATATAAACAATTGCGAGAAATAAAGTCAGAAATGAAAGCTATACACAATTCTGACTTTATATGTAGCAGTTCTGACTTTATAACTCAGAATTGTACGTTTATATCCCACAGTTCTAGGAAAAAAGTCAGAATTGTGAGTTTATGTGACACAATAAAGTCAGAATTGAGAGATATAAACTCGCAGTTCTGACTTTTTCTTACAAGTGCGACTTTGTGTCTCGCAATACTGATGTTTTTTCTGAGAATAGCGTCATATAAACTCACAATTCTGACATTTTTCCCTACAACTGTGAGATATAAACACACATTTGTGAGTTATAAAGACAGAATTGTGGGATATAAACACTATAAAGTCAGAATTGAGAGATATAAACTCACAATTCTGCCTTTTTTCTCAGAACTGTGAGTTATAAAGTCAGAATTGCGTGACATAAAGTAAGAATTGCAGGATATAAACACAATTGCAAGAATTGAGAGATATAAACTCGCAGTTCTGACTTTTTCTTACAAGTGCGACTTTGCGTCTCGCAATACTGATGTTTTTTCTGAGAATAGCGTCATATAAACTCACAATTCTGACTTTTTCCCCTACAACTGTGAGATATAAACACACAATTGTGAGTTATAAAGACAGAATTGCAGAATATAAACACAATTGCAAGAATTGAGAGATAAAAACTCACAATTCTGACTTTTTTTTCTCAGAACTGTGAGATATAAACTCACAGTTGTGAGTTATAAAGTCAGAATTGTGGGATATAAACAATTGCGAGAAATAAAGTCAGAAATGAAAGCTATACACAATTCTGACTTTATATGTAGCAGTTCTGACTTTATAACTCAGAATTGTACGTTTATATCCCACAGTTCTAGGAAAAAAGTCAGAATTGTGAGTTTATGTGACACAATAAAGTCAGAATTGAGAGATATAAACTCGCAGTTCTGACTTTTTCTTACAAGTGCGACTTTGCGTCTCGCAATACTGATGTTTTTTCTGAGAATAGCGTCATATAAACTCACAATTCTGACTTTTTTCCCCTACAACTGTGAGATATAAACACACAATTGTGAGTTATAAAGACAGAATTGTGGGATATAAACACTATAAAGTCAGAATTGAGAGATATAAACTCACAATTCTGACTTTTTTCTCAGAACTGTGAGTTATAAAGTCAGAATTGCGTGACATAAAGTAAGAATTGCAGGATATAAACACAATTGCAAGAATTGAGAGATATAAACTCGCAGTTCTGACTTTTTCTTACAATTGCGACTTTGTGTCTCGCAATACTGATGTTTTTTCTGAGAATAGCGTCATATAAACTCACAATTCTGACTTTTTCCCCTACAACTGTGAGATATTAATACACATTTGTGAGTTATAAAGTTTAGTTCTGAAGAGAAAAAAATAACTGATGTTCACAGTTTATATCACGCAGTTCTGACAAAAAATTTTAAGAGTTTCTATCTCACAATTCTGAGTATATATTTTTATTCAGTGGCGGAAACAGGCTTCCATAGATCAGTGAGGCCTATGATCAGTCAGTTTAAGAAAATCAGTAAAAAAATTATTATTGAATCCAATATTTGAAAACTTTTATTTTATTTGATTGATTGATTGATTGATTGATTGATTGATTGATGTTTTGGCAGGGGGTCAGTAAGTCTGTAAGTTTAAGTCCAGTGCAATAACATTAACTTTAACTAGCATTTACGTGACAAAGACGATCCTCTCTGGGTCAGAATGACCTGCAATGCAGACTGCTTTGGTTATTAAAGACAAATGCATGAATGCAAACGTGTGTCCGGTTGCATTGGAAGAACACAGATCTGTTGTGCTGGTTTAATCGTGCTGTGTCACATGGCCATCTGTGTGTGTGTGTGTGTGTGTGTGTGTGTGTGTGTGTGTGTGTGTGTGTGTGTGTGTGTGTGTGTGTGTGTGTGTGTGTGTGTGTGTGTGTGTGTGTGTGTGTGTGTGTGTGTGTGTGTGTGTGTGTGTGTGTGTGTGTGTGTGTGTATGTGTGTGTGTGTGTGTGTGTGAGAGATCCGGCCCCAGGCCCTCAGTAGTAACGGTCCAAGCGTTCTCCTCCAGAGAGCAAAGGGAAGCAGCTGTGATCAGGACTAGGATCAGGTCTGTGGTGGTTTACTGTGAGAGTGTATCAGGAACACAAGAAGAAACATCAGGGTAAGATCTGGATTTGTGTTTTAGATCTCAGCACTGATGCTTCTGATGGACGTTTGTCGTGTGAAGCTGTAGAACTGTAATAATAATGCAGTTAACCACTTACTGGGAATGTAGTTTTGTTTTTTTACCGTTTAAATGACCAGCTTCATACACTGTCAAATTTGTGATTTTTCAGATTATGTTTTACAAGAAAATGCGATTTTTAGTCTTTCTATTGGAAAATTTCACATTTTAAAAAATGCATTTCTTTCTTCAGTTGTTTCAAAAGAGTAGAAATGTGACCATGATCTCTTTTCATTCAAGCTTAAGGGTATTTGTGGATGTTTTGGCAGGTTTAACTATTTGTTTTCTGAAACACAACCTATTTTCTACTTTATTTTTCCCCCGAAACCAGACTCAATCGGGTCCTGATATTTAAATATGATGCATAGGCTAAAGATGTTTGAGATCATGTTTTAGTGCATGTCAGATTTGAGAACTTCATTTATACTCATATTCAATGATTTCATGAGACTTAAATATATCATTTGTAGTGTTTTTTAGTGTTAGAAAGTAAGTTCGAAACAGTTTCCATTGGTAAACCTCTATAAAGAAAATGCAATTTTAGTCTTTCTATTGGAAATTTTCACTTTTAAAAAATGCATTTCTTTAATTATTTGTAAAAATCAGTTTCTGAGTTGGAGATCATTGAGGCTAAATATTGTTGGCTGTTTTAGTGTCAGGTTTGAGAACTTCATATTTATACTCATTCAATGATTTCATGAGACTTAATAAATATATAATTCATAAAGTAGTATATCATTTGTAGTGCTTTTATGGGGTTGTTTGTAGTTTGTATCTCATTGTATCCTGTAGTTAGCTGTTTTGAACATTTCGCTTTCTTGTTTTGTGTTTTAGTGTTAGAAAGTGTATGTTTGAGACAGTTTCCACTGGTTAACCCCTATATAACCTCCAGATGCTTATTTTAGCAGCAGCTCAAATGTCTGAATGTCTCAAAGATGAAATGATTTGAAGTGCGTGTGAAAATAATCAGGTTTTGATAAAGATTTTGAGGAAGACAGAATCACAGATTGGATGTTTGTACAAGAAAAGCTGAAAGTTATTCTTGTAAATGAGTTTTTACATTGTTGGAATTGTGCGATGAAACCAGAGAATTTCTATTTCTCTTTATCTTTGGTTGTAAGACTCTCTCATACACATAGTGTTTCTTTTGTGTTTCCCTTCTCTTCGTCTGAGAGCATGTGACTGTGAACTGTTTTTTTTCTGTGTTTTTACATAAAGACATGACTTTACAAAATTGTGGGTAATTTTTTGCACAAATTAAAGGGACTACACTGGGGAAAATGGTGTAGGATTTGCTTTGTTCCTTAAAGAAAACTTAATTAGTAATTGTAATTTTATTAGTTAAAGACTTAAAATTACTGATGGAAAAATACTGTTATTAATGGAAAATACTGTCATAAATGAATAGTATATTAAGAATAGTATAAGTATAATTCAGTTCTAAAATAATTTTTTGTAATTATTTATATATATATATATATATATATATATATATATATATAATATATATATAAAGCCATGACTTTACAAAATTTTAGCCAATATTTTGCACAAGTTATATAGACTACACTGGAAAAGATGTATGATTTGCATTGAAACATTTTTTGGGGGGGAATTTCATTTCAACATTTCGTTTGGTTTAATTGAAACTAAAACTAAATATAAAATTTAATAGACATTTAAAAAAACAATCAAATAGAAACAACAAAAACAACAAAATTACTATTTTATAATTATTTCAGCTTGTTGTGAAGGCAAATATTCAGTGTTTTTTAAATATTTGTATATATTTATATATAATTTATACATTAATTATTTAACAGTTTTTTTGGCGCTCATCCTCATTTACTTTCATTGAATGAAAAGAGCAACCTGGAAAAATGTATGTTATTTTACTATTTTGTTAATAATTCTTTAATAAGAACTACAGACATATTAATAATTAAATAAATGAATAAATAACTAAATAAAAATGACAAAAAACATACTAAAGTTTTAACTAAAATAAAATTAAAACGGAAATATAAAAATAAAAATGAATTAAAAATATTGATAGAAGCTATAATATTACAGTATATAACAGTATATCAGTTAAAGTTATGTTAGTGTGGTTTGTTTCATCACTACTTATCATCTCCTCCTCAACAGAGGTCCTTGCTAACTGAATCTCATTCACTTGTAAATGCTATAATTACTGTAGTGGGAAATCCAGGTCATGTTTTCCCACAGGCCTTTGCTCTCAGCTTTTCTTACCCTGCTCGCTATTAGTTTGAAATATTTGAAGTGTTTATACATTAGAAGATCTCCTCTGCCTAGGAAGAACATTTTGCTGTTTTTACCTTAACATACAACACATTTAATGTCCAGTACTGTTAAATGTGTTTAGCATCTGTTAAGATGTCAAAAGGTCTGTTCGATTTATTTGAGTTTTTGCAATCGCATGCACAAAATGCATTTTAAAATTACATCCAAGAAAATGCATTTTATGCAGTGTCTCTGACATAAACCATTGATCTGCTTTGAATGCTAAAATACTTTCTCATATCCCTGTTTTTGTTCAAATGTTTCATAGATAAACCGCACATCAACCAGTTTTTGTCTAAAATAAAATTACATGTAAAAATGTAAACGTATTTCCGTAAAATCTTTCTTTAAGTTGTAGTACTAAAATTTCACAATTCACAATTGCATGCGACAAAACACATTTTGCAATTATATGCAATAAAATGCATTTTGCTATTGCATGCACCAAATGCATTTTGAAATTGTGCAAGAAAATGCATTGTGCAACTGCATGCATCAAAATGCATATCATAATTTCATGCAACAAAATACATTTCGAAATTGCATGCAACAGAATGCATTTCATGTTTGCATGCGACAAAACATACAATAAAATGCATTTTGCAATTGCATGCACCAAATGCATTTTAAAATTACATCCAAGAAAATACATTTTACAACTGCATGCATCAAAATGCATATCTTAATTGCATGCAACAAAATGCATATCCTAACTTCAAGCAACCAAATACATTTCGCAATTGCATGCAACAGAATGCATTTCATGTTTGCATGCAACAAAACACATTTCACAATTACATGCAACAAAACACATTTTGCGTTTATTTATGCAATAAAATGCATTTTGCAATTATGTGCAAGAAAATGCATTTTACAACTGCATGCATCAAAATGCATATCGTAATTTCATGCAACAAAAAGCCTATCCTAACTTCAAGTAACAGAATACGTTTCGCAATTGCATGCAACATATGAGTCTTGTAGGATGTGAAATGATAAAGCCTGATTCAGCCTTATTTATGACACCATCACTTCTTCTGCATCTAGAACATGCTAGAATCATGGATGAGGCTTTTGCATGGATAAAAAGCACATTTAGCGATGTAGTTTAATGACTTGTGTCTCCGTCCGCTGCATCTGATTTTCTAAATGTCACCGTTTGTCTGATCAAATGTCATGCATTAGACCTGCTTTAACCAGAATTGTCTGGAATGTTCCTGATAGTCTGTCTGACCAACAGATTGGCTCGATTAACTACATGCAATCAGTTAATGAACCAAAGACATTGTTTACAGAACAATACTAATGAAAGACGGCCAAAACAATCTGGTTAGGTTTGACTGGAGCTGATGTTTGTAAGTGCAGGTTCTGTTAAATGTGTTTAGCATCTGTTGAGATGTCAAAGGTCTGTCTTCTGTTTATTGAGTTTGTTTTTAAGGTCGTCTGCTTTGACCCTTCATTCAGCTGAAGCTCATTTTCCTGTTAAGCTGTGTCTCTGACATAAATCATTGATCTGCTCTGAATGCTAAAATACTTTCTCATTCCTCTGTTTCGTGTTCAAACGTTTCATAGATAAACATGTAAAATAAATTTACATGTATAAATGTAAACTTTTTTTTCTTACAGTTTCTAACTTGCTTAACTTGAAATAAGAATTAATGAAAACTAAAAGGCAAATGGAAAATATATAAATAGTTAATTGAAATAAATGTTATATAAACAATTAAATATTTAGTTAGATGCTGAAAATAAAAACTTAAATAGACATTTAAAAAAACAAAAACTAATAAAATCAGCAATTAATTTTAAATCATTTTCTATTTAATTTAGTTGTAAGGCAACATTTATTTATTTTTTGTTTAAGCTGAATTACTAAAATAAAATTTAAATAAAAATGTATACAAACTAAATGGACATTAAAACACAAATAAAAACTGATAAAAACAGCAAACCCACAAAACTAAATTAATAATTAAAATTTGGAAAATGCACTTAGTTGCCAAGGAAACATTTCTAAATTTTATTCATTTGAAGACCTAAACTAACTAAATATAGAATTAGAATACTAGAACTAAAATTACAACAACAACAAAAAAAAAACAATAAAAAGAAAAGAAACAAAAACTAATAAAAATGTTAAAAACAAGATGCTAAAGATTTTATTTCAGTTTGGTTTTCTAACTTTTAACATTTCTCCTTTTAGTTTTAAGTTTGAGTACTACAATTACTAAAAAATAAAACTGAAATAAAAATTATTAGACATATTAAAAAACAATAACTAATAGAAACAACAAGGCCACACAACAAAATCAATTGGCAAAAACAAGATTGCTCAAAGTTTTTACTATTTCAGTTTGGTTTTCTAACATTTAACTTTACTACAATTACTAAAACTAAAACTTAGTACAAAATGATTAAAATTTTACTAAATTTAAAAAAACTATTTGAAATGGAAAATACTATTAATAATAAATAGTATATTAAGAATAATATAAGCATATTTCTGATATATATATCTTACATATCTACAAATACAAGTTTATTTTTTTAATGATCTGATTTAAAATGATCTGTCTTGAGGGTTGTATTGAGCTTACAGAGGTCTGTGTGCATACATTTTGTTGCATGCAATTGCAAAATGTGTTTTGTTGCTTGCCATGCAGCTATGAAATGCATTTTCTTGTAATTTCAAAATGCATTTGGTGCATTCAACATTCTAAAAGTCACTTAGAACACCTTAGCAACCACATAGCACACCATGGCAACTAGCCACTGCTGCCCGGCATCATGGTTTTGTCTTTTGCTCAGGTGAACATTTATCTTCAGTGAATGTGAAAAATCTAATGTGTGATTTTCAGGGTTTGTCAGCCGCGGGGCTCATGGGAGGTTGTTTCAGACAGGGGGTCTCTGACCCGGTTTGGTCCCTGTGTAACATCGACCTCTGAGGGCGTTTCACAGCACAGATAACCTTTCCACAGCTTCACTGCCAGCACAGATACAGATGTCGCACAGAGACCCTACTGAGGGTGTGTGTGTGTTTTATATGACTGCATGTGTGTTTCTACAATACGCTAGGCTTCAGGACAGAGCCGAAGTCTAGTTGAATCCACGTCTGTCTGGTTCCACTGAGCATGTGTGCTAAATCTAATAAACTCATGCTTATTGTGTTGGGAATTAAATAATCTGAAGAGCACAGTGTGCCTGAGGTCAGACGTAAATCACATTAGATTGACTCTTTTGTTCAAACTTTAGTCAATACGTGATTGTTCGGGTCAGTGCGGCATTATTTGATTAAGGTGCAAACCAATTACCAACAACAGAAAAACAGATTTTTGTATGCAAATTGATTGACCACAGATGGCACATTTGTTTTATAATTCTGTTTGCTACTTGTTATAGTTTCAAGTCAGATGTCTCAGCATCTGGACAAATCATTTCTCTTTTGGAATATCAATGCCCAATTATCTGCACAGGTCAGTTCTTACTTAGTTAACAGTTTCAAACATTCTCCCAAATGCATGCTGCCTTCTGCAGTGCATGCAACAAAATGCATTTTCCCATTTATGCTACTTTATGCAAGAAAAGGCATTTCAAAATTGCAATTCCATGCACCAAATGCATTTTCAACAAAGCCTAATTTTAGTTTAGTTTAAGACTACAAAAACTTAAAAAAGGAATACAAACTAAATCACAGTACAAAATTATAAAGCATTTTGCAATTGCATGCACCGATTGCATTTTGAAATTACATCCGAGAAAATGCATTTTCCAAATGCATGCATCAAAATACATACAGTAACTTTATGCAACAAATTAAATTCAGTTGCATGCAACAGAATGCATCTCATGTTTGCATGCAACACGACACATTTTGCGATTGCTTGCTCCAAATGCATTTCAGAACTGCATGCATCAAAATGCATACCATAATTTCATGCAACTAAATGCTTATCATAACTTCATGCAACAAAACACATTTTGCAATTGCATGCCAACAGAATGAATTTTGTTTGCATGCAACAACACATGTAGCGATTGCATGCTAATAAAATGCATTTTGCAGTTGCATGCACAAAGTGCATTTTTAAATTAAATTCAAGAATTTATTTCACAACTGCATGCAACAAAATACATTTTCCAGTTTCATGCAACAAAATGCACACACATAGACTTCCGTAAGATCAATACATTCCTCAAGTCAGATTATTTTAGTAATTAGATTTTCGATTTAGAATTGAATAAATTAGCTTGTATTTGTAGATATGTAAGATATTGTTTAGATATTGAGATATTTTGTTTGTATTTGTAGATATTGCAAGGTCCTGATAGCCATGGTCTTCAGTGTGACACTTGTTTGTTAGTTACGCTGATGTTTTAGGGTTTAAATACACTTTGCTGTACGATCGCCCCTCCTGGCAAACATACATGACCTTTCACTGAAATCAATATCAAATTCTGTCTTGTGTTCTAAACCTCTGAAGAACAGACATGTGACGTTCTCCAATTTGTCAGTCAACACTGTTTAACATAAACACACAAGACACTTGCACAGCCTCTGGGTTTGGGTTGGTCTTCTGATTTTAACAAGTATATTCTATTTCAGAAGTAGTGTGTTTCTGACATCATGTCATGTAAAAGTGTCTTCTGGGTGACAGTAGTGGTTGATATGCCTGTCAAGATAATTTTTGTGTCATATTTTAGCCCAAAAGAAATGGACAGTATGTTAAGGCAAAACCATTGTTTTCTCATGCCCTGTTCAATTTTGAGATTTTTGGTCTGTTTTGCTTCCATAACATGTTTCAGACTAGTGGAAAGAAAACATCCAAGATACACATTTAGGCATTTATTTTATTAAACTTTTATTTATCTGCATCTGTAGATTTTAATTCCAATCTGTATCTATAAAAAATTGTTACTCCACTTCAGCAGCACTTACAAAAACCAAAACTTACAGTTTTAGTCCTTTCTATATTGTGAAGGTTTTTACTGAAGGGTTTGTTCATACTTCAATCACACTGATTTTTATAACATTTTATTGCAAAAAACATGGTGAAAATGCTTATTTTTAAAGATTGCGAGTTTGTTTCTCCACTTCAGCAGCAATTACAAAAACCAAAACTTACAGTTTTATTCCTCTCTATATTGTGAAGGTTTTTACTGAAGGGTTTGTTAATACTTCAATCACACTGATTTTTATAACATTTTATTCCTAAAATCATGGTAAAATGCTTATTTTTTTAAAGGTTGCGAGTTTGTTTCTCCACTTCAGCAGCACTTACAAAAACCAAAACTTACAGTTTTATTCATTTCTATATTGTGAAGGTTTTTACTGAAGGGTTTGTTCATACTTCAATCACACTGATTTTTATAACATTTTATTGCAAAAAACATGGTGAAAATGCTTATTTTTAAAGATTGCGAGTTTGTTTCTCCACTTCAGCACTAATTACAAAAACCAAAACTTACAGTTTTATTCCTCTCTATATTGTGAAGGTTTTTACTGAAGGGTTTGTTTATACTTCAATCACACTGATTTTTATAACATTTTATTGTTAAAATCATGGTAAAATGCTTATTTTTTTAAAGGTTGCGAGTTTGTTTCTCCACTTCAGCAGCAATTACAAAAACCAAAACTTACAGTTTTATTCCTCTCTATAGTATGAAGGTTTTTACTGAAGGGTTTGTTTATACTTCAATCACACTGATTTTTATAACATTTTATTGTTAAAAACATGGTGAAAATGCTTATTTTTAAAGATTGCGAGTTTGTTTCTCCACTTCAGCAGCAATTACAAAAACCAAAACTTACAGTTTTATTCCTCTCTATATTGTGAAGATTTTTACTGAAGGGTTTGTTTATACTTCAATCACACTGATTTTTATAACATTTTATTCCTAAAATCATGGTAAAATGCTAATATTTTTAAAGGTTGCGATCCACTTCAGCAGCACTTACAAAACAACAAAACTTACAGTTTTATTACTATCTATATGTTGAAGGTTTTTACTGAGGGGGGTATTGATATATCATTCACATTGATGTGTGTGTGTATATATATATATATAATATATATATATATATATATACAACATTTATAATCCTAAAAACATGGTTAAAATACATATTTTTATGGCTGTTGGACATACTTTCTGATTTTTGGAGTGATATATTTGCAGAAATCCAATCTGTAAAAACCTCCAACTCTAATGTCAAAAAAACCAAACAAGAATTTTGAACCTGGCTTAACTGAATATTCAGATTGCGGTACATGCAAATTAGTGCATATTTAATTAAATAATAGCATTCATTTGCATATGTAAACAACATAACCTGTAATGTCTTATGTTAAATGTTATCTTAATGGTCTTAAACTCTGCTTCATTATCTTGATGCATAATATAATTTCATGCTTCTTTCCTCATATTCTTTGTGGTATAATGTGCACTTAACATGACAGGTTCGTTGAAATATTACGTTGTAGAAGTATATGCATTGGGATTCAGTGAATCATAATTGAAGACAGTTTTATTTTTAGGAGATGGTGAGGTGTGAGAGATATGGTGATGATGTGTGTGAGACACAGAGTGCCACAGATCTGCTGATCATGAGGAAGCGGCTCTGGGTCATGTGCTGGACGAGTCGCTCACAGATGAATGAAGCTCTATTCATCTCTTTCTGATGAACTCTAGTGAATGTATGAGCGATGAGCGTTTGCTGCGGGCTGTGATGTGTTTACTGCAGCATCTCCAGCCCACACGTATAAATGAGATTATTTGAGTGATGTAGAAACGGCCCCGGGGTCCGCTGGACCCTGAGACCTTCTGGGAAAGAGAAAGAAAGAGAGAGAGACGCTGCTTCATCACACTGAGATATTGTACAATCTGTCTCTTTCAGGTTTCTTTGGCCTTGATGTGTGTTATTGGTATGAGCAATATGGGCTTTTTAAATAGTGAGC